>NC_048224.1:11346157-11626042 GCF_002007445.2 Ailuropoda melanoleuca
GGGAAAAAAAAAAAAAAAAAAAAAAAAAAAAAAAATCTTCAAGGTGCATGAAGTACAGGAGAAATAGACAAATCCAAAATTATAGTCAGAGATTTAAATACCTCCTCCCTCAATAATTGATAGAACCAGCAGACAGAAAATCAGCAGGTTATAGAAGATTTGAGCAACATAGTCAACTAACTTGACTAACTGCCATTCATAGAAGAGTCCGTCAGAATACACATTCTTTTCAGGCATAGATGAAACAATTACCAAGATAGACCATATTCTGGGCCAAAAAACAAGTCTTAATAAATGTAAAAAAGATTCAAGCCACACAAAGTATGTTTTCTAATTAGCATGTGATTAAATTAGGAATGAATAACAAAAAGATCTCTGCGGAATTCTCAAAATGTTGAAAATGAAATAACCGTTGCTAAGTAAGCCATTGGTCAAAGAAAAAATAAGGGGAAATTACCAAGTTTTTTGAACTGAATGGAAGCAAAAACACAACATAATAAAATTTAAATGATGTTAAAACATTAATTGGAAGGAGAAATTTATAGCACAGCATGCATATGTTAGAAAAGAAAGGTCTTAAGTCAATGACCTCACTTTCACTTTAAGCCAGAAACAAACTTAACACTAGATGAGACCTCAAACAAGCAGAGGAAAGAAAATAAGATCAGAGCAGAAATTAATTCAAATTAAAGACAAGAACAATAGAGAAAAATCAATAAAAATAAATAAATAATGCAAAAATAATAACACGGACAAGGTTTGACAATATTGACAAAACAACGAGAGAAGTGTTAAATCATCATATCATACTGCACAAAAATTAAAAAGATAAGGGAGTACCATGAACAACTCTGCTCTTCTAAATGCAACGACAGAGATAAAATGGACAATTCCTAGAAAATCCCAAACAGCTTAAACTCATCCAACATGAAATAGATAACCTGAGTAGTCCTATAGCTATTAAACTATTAAAGAAATGGAATTTGTAGTTAAA
Source organism: Ailuropoda melanoleuca (assembly GCF_002007445.2). NCBI lineage: Eukaryota > Metazoa > Chordata > Mammalia > Carnivora > Ursidae > Ailuropoda > Ailuropoda melanoleuca. Next base: position 11,347,152 of record NC_048224.1, read on the forward strand.
ATACTGTCAAAAGTGAATCTCCAGGCCCAGATGGTTTACCTGAAATTTCGACCAAGCATTTCAAGAAGAAACAAACAAACAAACAACAACAAAAAAAAACACCCCACCAATTCTACACAATCTCTTCCAGTAGATAAAAAGGAGAGAAAACTTCCCAATTCATTTTATAAAGCCAGAATGAACGTGTCACAAAAGCCAGATATAGATAGTAAAAAGAACACTAAAGAACACAAAAATCTTCAGCAAACTATTACCAAATTAAACTCAGCAATACAGAAAAAGAATAATACAGCCAACTACAGTGTATCCTGGAAATGCACAGTTGATTCATTTTTTTTTCTTTTTAAATTGACCTTAATAGGGGAGCCTGGGTGGCTCAGTCGTTAAGCATCTGCCTTCAGCTCAGGGCGTGATCCCAGGTTGCTGAGATCCAGCCCCGCGTTGGGCTCCCTGCTCTGCTAGGAGACTGCTTCTTCCTCTCCCACTCCCCCTGCTTGTGTTCTCTCTCTCACTGGTTGTCTCTCTCTCTGTCAAATAAATAAATAAAATCTTTTAAAAAAAAATATTGGCCTTAATTGTTTAAAGAAGAAAGAATGTCATTAGTGCAGAAAAAGTATTTAACAAAATTCAACATCCATTCATGATAGAATCTCTCAGCAAACTAGGAATGAAAGAGAATAGCTACCTGATAAATGGCAACAAAAAAGAAGCCTACAGGAAATACTATACTTCATGTGAAAGGTTGAATCCTTTCTTCCTAACACTGGAAATAAGGCAAGAATGTCCATTCTCACCACTCTGATTCAGTATTATACCGGCAGTCCTAGCTGGTGCAATAAAGCAAGGAAAAGACATTTTAAAAAGCATACAGAGTAGAAAGGAAGCAACTCTATTTGTAGAATACACAATTATAATCGTCTGTGTACAAAATCCAAAAAATTTTACCAAAAAACTCCTAGAAGGTGAGCTTAGCAAGATCACAGGACATAAGAGAAGCACACAAAAAGTAATAGTAACTCCATATACCAGGCACGCAAATTGGAAATTGAAATTGAAAACTAGAAATATTTTTTAAATGGGGAAAAATGAAATAGGGCTAAGTCTAACAAAACATGTTCAGCTTCTTTTTGCTAAATACTAAAAAATGTTAATGAAAGAAATCAGGTGAGAACGAAATAGGTGGAGAGACGTAGCTGGTTCATGGAACAGAATACTTAACGTAGTAAAGATGTTAATTCTTCCCAAAATGATCCACAGGTTTTATGCAATTTCAGTCATAATCCGAGGAAGACTTTTTGAATATATGGACAAGATGACTCTAAAATGTACGTGGAAAGGCAAAGGAATTAGAACAGCTAAAACAACTTGGAAAAGAATATGAAAAAATTATATTACCGGGTTTTAATACTTACTATTAAGCTGCAGTAATCAGGACAGCGTGGTATTGGCAAAGAGAGAGACATATACATCAATGGAACAGAATGTAAAGTCCAAAATTAGGCCTGTATAAAAAGGGCCAATTGATTTTTTACAAAATTGCAAAGCAATTCAATGAAGAAAGAGTAATCTTTTCAACATAGTCTGTTGGAAAAAAAAATGGACACTTATATTAAAAAAAAACCCTTAACCTAAACCTTATGCCTTATATAAAAATTAACTCAAAAATGGATCATATATCTCAATGTAAAATATAAAACTATAAAACTTTCGTAAGAAAATAAGAGAAAATCCTTGTGACCTACTGATTAGGCAGGGTTCTTAGACATGATACCAAAAACACAATCTGTTAAAAATAAAGATTAATAAATTGGACTTAATTAAAATTAAAATGTGTTGTTCTCATAGTCCCAGTAAAACTGCTGGGTATTTACTCTAAAGAAATAGAAACTTATGTTTGCACAAAAACCTGTACAAGAATATTTATAGCAGATCTGTTCATAATTACTCCAAATTGCCCAGGATACCTTCAACAGAGGAATGGGTAAACAGACCAGTACATCTGGAATATTCCAGTATGATGGGGTATTAATCAGAAGTAAAAAGAGACAAACTATTGATTCATGTAACAGCTCTGATGGATATCAAAAGCATTCTGCTGAGGTAAAGGAGTCAGTTTCAAAAAGTTATACACTGTATGATACCATTTATTTCACATTCTTAAAGAAACAAGAAGGGTAAGCCGAGGTGGGGAAGAGGGCATATGGGACCTGGGACTTTACCAGCAGAGGTGAAAGCTGGAACCTTCCAAAAGGATGAGCACCTGGGAGAGGAAATGCAGAGAGAGGTCACACATTACTGAACTTAATTCCCTGGAATTTAGAGGGATCTCTTAATAATTCCCAGCCACCTTTCCATTGGGCTGGGTGGGAAGCATGGCGGTCACTATTTTCTTTCTTTTAATGTTGCAAGTACAGATTGCCATTGATAACACAGAAAATGCACGAATTCTGCACTCCTGGGTTTGAATCCTGCCATTATCACTTATTAGCTGTGTAATATTGGACAACTTAATCTTTCAGAGCGTCTCTTCTCGTCTTTAAGAGAATGACTTAGAAGAATTTCACAGTAATACAAATGAAGCATGCAATAAAATGGGTGTTTAATAAATGGTAGCTATTACAAGTATGACAGTTGCTCAAATGCAGTTATCAACGGGGTATTTATTATGGAAGTAGACTATTATAAATGGTCAAGGATTTCAGGATGTAAGATTTGCAAGATGTTTCTTTTTTTTTTTTTTTTAAGATTTTATTTATTTATCTACAGAGACAGAGACAGCCAGCGAGAGAGGGAACACAAGCAGGGGGAGTGGGAGAGGAAGAAGCAGGCTCATAGCGAAGAGCCTGACATGGGGCTCCATCCCATAACGCCGGGATCACACCCTGAGCCGAAGGCAGACGCTTAACCGCTGTGCCACCCAGGCGCCCCAAGATGTTTCTTTCATCAGACTTTACTGCATATACCCGCAGAATAATTTTAGTATTAATTAGCCGAATGCTGAAACTGGCGCTAGCTTTGTGGCACAGAACTCAGTAGAATAATGGTAGCCATTTCAATGTTATACTGCCTCTGTCTGTTAAACAATGTCATAAAATTGACAACTTAGAGCTGCATCCGGCTCATCTCCATTTCATTCCTCCCTTGTTTCCTGTAAACTCTCCCCTGTGCTTTTCTTTAGGTGGAAGTGCAGTATATTCTGTCTGTTGGATGAAATCTTATACGTGAGCAAGCAACCTTACCCACTGGGAAGTATACTTAGAATATTTGCCATTTTCTGAGTTGGGGCGAGGTGCCTAAAATTTTCAGTCACCTCGAAACCCTCTCTGTCTCTCTCATCTAGTGATATAGCATCTCCTGCGTCCTGTGAGTTTTCCACACCTGTCACTGAATCCCTCTCTAATAGATCAGGAAATACACATCGACTTCTCTCTGAATAATGCGAGGCCATGTTTCTGTGGCATTCAGACCCGTCCTGTCTGTGGTATTTCTGTGGTTTCTGTATCATCCCTCTTGTTAGCAAAAGAAGCCATGAGCTTGCTCCTGCTTCCCCTGTGCTGCGGCTACTGCCGCTACTTGCACCTCACATGCAGGGCATCCCCTTTTTCCTCTGAGCCATTTCCCATCTTGCTCTGCTCCAAAGAATATTTTCCTTGTCTATGTGAAAGACAGCTGAGGCATCCCCTGGGACGCCTTCCTGGGTGTTCATCAAAGGACTCACTCATTCTTCGTCTCCGTTCCTACAGTGTCTGGTATGGCCTCTCTCACAGCCCTTATATTGTTGGGTAACTCATTGCTTTCTTGTCTATCTTCCCTTCCCTAATCCCCTGTGAATAAAGACTTCCTCTCGCTTCTTTTTGTATTCCTAACACCTATGCCAGCGTCTTACACAGAACAGACAATATTTAAATGCTAATGATTGACCAAGTGAAATTCCTTGCCCTCTAAAGTTTTTTCTCAAGGTTAACAAGAGCACTGAGTTATTAAATAGTGTTAATTGTAGAACCTTCTGGATGATCCCACTTGTGCCTTCCAGACTTTGGTGTGTCCTGTGTCTAAGACCTTTGTATAGGATATAAAAACTCCTTCATGTTGTGGTGGCCAATTTCTTTAATTTCTTTCCCCTTCCTGGAAATCTCTTTAATTAAATTTTCCAAGTTCTTTCGCGAGTGACCTAAAGGCCCCAAGGGATTACATGTGTAGGAACTAACCTGGCTTTGAGCCTAAAAATGGTTTATTGCTTCAGGGAGAGAAATTACTTTCTGGACAATTTAAACTGGATTTTCTTTCTGTGTATGTTTTAGATAATAATGGAAAAAATCATAAATTAACCAGAACCTAGGAAAGAGGGCTTTACACTTGTTGTATGGCATAGGTCACCTGTGTAGGAAACATGCATTTTAAGATATGCCAACAAAGACTTGATTACCCTATAGTCGCTGGTCCAATTGATACCCCCTTAGATCCTCACAATCATCCCCATTAATAATTAAACACATAAACACATGCACTCACCTTCCCTCTTTCTTTGACATATCTTGAGGGAGAAGTAGCTGACATGAGCACGTTATTTATGCATTCAACAAATATTAATTGAAAATCTGTTAGAGGTAAGTACTGTACTAGGCACTTAGAGGGATGCAGTTCCTTGAGGGACAGTACAGTCACAGTTGGCAAAATAAGAAACATTTCTTAAACAAGATTTTAAAAGCTGTTGTGTCTATGAGAAGTACGGGGATGTGCTTTTGGAGGTCAGAGGTACAGAAAGGCACATTTGCCTGAGCTGCATGGTAGAAAATTGGATGTTGAAACCAAATCTTCTTACAAAATGAGTACGAAATCTGTGTCTTACTTCCAATGCCAGGACAAAATAGGATGGTTTCTATGGCTTTTTAAAAGAATTTGAAGATTTAAAATGTACACATATCTTCAATCCCAAACTTCGTATCTTCAGTTTCCCAGTATAAGGTTAAGATAAACATATCCTTTAATAACATTTATCCCCCACATCTTGATCCCACAGGCTAATGAGTACAGTTTCGGTATGTTGATAATGCTGCTGAGAAAAGGGCAAAAATGTAGCTCAACGTGAGAACATTTGAGTCACTTATTTAGAGATAGGCTAAATTTAACCTCAAAGAAATTATTAGTTCATTGGTATCTCTGCATGTCTTTTAAAATAAGATCAATTTCCTTCAGTCTGGGATGTTTTAGATACGGCCTGGCTTAATGGTGAAGGAGTGAACAAGAGCTGAGCTTTTAATGACCTTCCATTTCAAGACTCTCTGATGACCGTCCCAGCCAACGAAAGCACACGCGAGTGAGTCTGGAAAACAGTCGCCCCGTTGAACTCCTGCTGTGAGAAAAGTCAGGCAGTGCCCAGCGAGTCAGTGCATACTCTTGGCTAAGCTCTGTGCTAAGCTAAGGGACTGGAAAGATGAATCTTGTACAGTCCCAGGGAGAGCACACATAGCTTAGTGGGGCAGGAATGGGCATCCATTACCATAAATCAAGGCCGAACTTAAGCTCCTAAGAAAAGTGACACAATTACTGTGGAATAGGCAGTTCTCTGGGAAAGCCTGCGTAGAAATGATGACATTTGATATTGAATAATGAACCTTAAAGTTGGAAAAAATAGGAGGGTCAAAGCAGCAAAAATATATGACAAGAGGAAAACTCTACCCACATTGTCCTGCTTATTATGAAGAACTAAAATGATTCGCTTGCAGTCTGGAAAGAGAAGCTTTAGATCCTCCTTCTGGTGGTTTTGTTCAGCCATTTGGATACACCTGCCGAGGCTCATGGATAGTTGGGGTGAGCTTCATTTTCAAGTGGCGTCTTGCGATTTTAAGAGGTCTTCTGAACCACTGCTTCCTGACCCACCAACTTTCACACTGTCTTGTTATTTGAAACTCCATCATTCTCCACCATTCAAAGATTATACCGTGGTCTTCGGTTGACCCCTTATTCAACTACCCCTCAGAAAGTATTTGGTTGACTGCTGTGGTTTGGATATTAGTTGGCAACTGCCTGAGAACCATTCAAAATTCCTAAAAAGAAGAATTGCAACCTTTAAAAACACTATTGAAAGTGCTAAGAGGAGTTATGGGGGCTGAAATTAGGAATCGATAATTACTGCTTTACAAATTGGCCAGAGGGGTTCACATGCATGCGCCTTTCCTTCCTCCTTCCCTCTGTCCCTCTCCTCACCTAGAAAAGAACTGTAACATGACTGGAGGCATGGGAGTTCCCAGACTAGAGTGGAGCAACAAGAGAGGATGTGCATAAAATGCACACATTCAGTCTTTTCACTGCCACTTCTTAACCAAATTTGTTACCTTCTCTAAGAGTTTTGTTCTGCCAACACGCCTCCCAAAAACCATACTCTTACACAAGCATCAGATGTTTGCTAATCCCCAACCATTGCTAAGATATCCAAGAGAACTTCCAGATCTTGAGAGAATTTGGCATAAATGAGTGAATGAATGAATGCCAGCTTCTTACTTCACTATGGCCCTGTCACTAGTTGAGAACAGTTCTTAGTCTCACAGCAATATTTCTGAGTGGGTTAAATAAAGAAAACTTTATAGAGCCAAATTAAAAAGGGGGTAGGGGAAAGCTGTTAGTGCTGCAACAGGAGACCTTCAATGAAAAATTTCCCAGGAAAATTTTTACCCACTGAGACAGATGGAATTTCAGCATCACGTGTATAATGCATGTATTTTTCCCTTAATACACTCCATTTTATTCTACCAAAGTTGTGGCTACAGAATTTCTAATTAGAACTCTTTGGTGGAGTGGCACTGACCCCGAAAGTTCTCCGAATCATAAACAAACCAGATGAGATGACCTTATTCATGGCACTACTTGGTTAAGAACAAAAGCCTAGGGATGAGAGGGAGAGTCCTTGCCAAGAGGGTCAGTCCAATAGCTGGTGATGTCGTATCGGGGAAATCTCCATGACCCACGACAGTGAAGAGCGGGGGTAGGAGACAACTTGTCAGGTAGCAACATTTCATCTTGCATCCAAGTTCTTTCCCCTCCCTCACAGAATACCCACATCAACCTAAGTTAGATTGGCAAATAATTTCCTAAGTATAAGAAAACACCATGTCAGAGGGGTATACGATTCTAATTGTGAAACGATCTACTGATAACAGCTACTATCATTGCTTACTATGGTTAGGAGTTTTTCTAAGCATGTAAACACACTTTCTGCCTCTGAAGTAATAACAGCTGCAATGATGAGAGTTTAGGTAACCCCCCAAGGGTCACAGCGATAATGATATACACCTCTGAGCCCAGGACTCTCATACTCAACCACGGGGTCATTCTGTCTCCTGTGAGGTAACAGAGGCCCAGAGACATTTCTCCTCGCCTGATGTCACTCAGCAAGCTGGGTTTATACTCTGGCCCAAATCCCAAACCTGCACCCTTCCTGATAGTGTGAAATGAGTAGCCCCAGCCCCTTAGCAAATGAAGAATAGGCAACAGTGTATCTCTTTATTTTTTCCAAGGGAGGCTATGTCTTCATGAATCAGGTTAACATTACAGAAGATTTTATAGTTCGGCTTGGAGAATTGTGGTATCTTGAAAAATTTTTATCACTTGATGTATGAATCTCATCTAAGGTCTTGCTCTGAAATTACAGCTCTCTTGAAAGACTTTAAGCAGAATGGCTGTATTAATGCTTCTGTGATCATTGTTCCCAAATGGCCTTTTCTTCCACCTGCTAGTCTAAGGCATATTCTGGAGCAAATTGGAAAAACTTGGAATTAAAGAAATCGAACTAAAGCCAGTGCACACATTTCTTAATTACTTAAGAATGGACTGGGTAATTATCAGTTTTAGTAAGATTTCAGTTTAGATTCGTTACTAAGTGAGTTGCTCAATTGCTGAGTAGGAACACACACTGTTAGGTACACCTTCCGTAGACGTTTCAAGGGCTCATTCTACAGGTAATCCCTCTACTTTTGGAAAGAAAGCAGTTTGATAGGTAGCAAAAACATGTAATCCAGCTATTTCATAGGTATATATTGCTAAAATATTAGAAGTGACATTTATATCAAAGCAAACAAGTCACCATAAACGGATATTAAGTGATAGGAGGTAAATAAGACAGTATACAGCAAAAAGATATACAGTGTTTTAAAAACCTACGCAACTGTGTGCCTGTTGGATTACAAACCTGCTTTCTTTTTTTTAGCGCAATTTAACTTTAAACTAGAGTAACTAAGTGGTTTTGCCCGCGTTCTTTTCTTGCTCTCTTAAAATCTCAGATGTTCATGCTCAGACAGGAGCCCTGCCTTGAGGCTTGAATCTTCAGAGGTAAGCACGAAGCCTTCCAGGTTACATTTCCCAAAACCTTTCGATTAGCTGAAACATTTGCTTAAGCTTGTGGCCAAGTGTTGGCTCTCCTTTCTCAAGCAGGGACGGGGCCTGCCATGCCATTCAAAATGAATTCACAGCTGATGAAACGCACTCCATCCCCTCTCGCTTTCCATGACTGTGTTCAGGGAGATGTGGTCTGCGCTCCGTGCGTGGCAGAGAGTTGAGTCCCCGTCCTTTTTCTGTGCCTAGTCCAGGTCTTTGATGTCGCGGGTTGCAAAGGTCTGCAGTCTGGAGCCATTAGGCAGTTTGCCACCCTCCTTCCCCACCTACTCTGCCCCCGCCCAGTACATGATTTCTTGAGGGTTACCTTCTGTTTTCAGCATCTTAGAGTCTTCCAAGCATGGTACATTTAGACCATTATATAATTTTAGACCATTATATAATTTTTGAACAAAATTCAGCTGCTTTTTATGAGATCTGTTATTTACCTGGCATTGTACTTGGCACTAAAGAGAAGACAAATGATAGGTAACAGGGTTACTAAGGATAGTAAGGATCTCTCTTATTTTCAGGAAAGCCAAAATCATCCATATACAACAATGGCAAGACATCGTAAGTCAGAACACAATGAGACAGTAGCATGTAAATAGGAGAAGGTAAATTATACTGTATATAAAAATGAGGCAATAGACATGACTATGACCGTTTCGACTGTATTTTTCTTTAATGTGCATAAATAAAAAGGTTCAGTTCTTTTGAATGCCTTCTTTCTTACTCATTCTGATCTTTAGCGTGTAATCCATAAAAGGCCATTGCTCCCTCCATAAATCTTCTTTAATTCAAAGCATAACTCTCAGAGCTCAAAAACTGAGCCGATTAGCTATTGCTGCTCCTCACTGAAATTGTCGGTGTATAAACATTTCCCTCGGGTCACAACTGCAGTTGGAGTAAAAATAAATCAGAAGTCAGCTATAAGTTCCAATGATTTATCAATGAGTTTTTTAATGGTGTGTGTCTGAATCATAGCCTTTTTGCAAACCCCACCACTGATTGCTATTTTCATTAGTTCATAACGTTTTTAGGTATACATAAATATACATGCACACACGTGTGTATTTGCATCTATAAATTCTGCATTTCATAATGGCGTATTCTTTGCCACTAGATCAGCTGTGCTATTTTTGGAAACATTACTCTCTTTACTTGGAAATCGTAACCTCTTAGTCAATCTAAATATGACTTCATAACTTTTACAGCTTTCACCCCATGCTTTTGCAAAATCTTACTGTGATTGCAAAAGAGTTCTGTGTGGTTAAGAAAAAAGAAAAAAAGTGACTTCTCACGACATACCCTAAAAAACCCCTTGGGTTTCTCTTTGGTGCTGGGAGCATGATGTGGCTGACGTGTCTTGTGTGCTAGTGTGTGAGCAGATCGTCTCGGAGCGTATTTAAATTAAACTGAAATTTTGACTCTATTGCTTCTCCAGTCACTAATTAAGTTAAAGTTGAATCACCCAGAACAATGCTTTCAGAGGTCCCTCTACCCTGGAAAAAAGATTAACATTAATTTAAAATGCAGAGCGTCATTAATTTTATTCATTAGGCATAAGTAATTCTCTTACTAATTCATCATTCCCCTTTAGGGGGAGGGGATCTAAAAGTTTTGTTTCTGTTTTCAAAATGAGAAGGGTTTTTTTTTTTCTTCATTAAGTGGAATTTCATTTCAACTCTATTGATCCTATTGTAATAAGTTTTAAAGCAGGGCTTCTTAAAATTTTATATACACAGGAATCCCCTGGGGATCTCTCTGAGCTGTGCATACTGATTCAGAAGGTCTGGAGTGAAGCCTGAAGTGCTACATTTTTAACAGTCTTCAGGTCATGCCATCTCTGCTTCGGGATGACACTCTGAACACCAAGGTTTTAAAGTCTCATAAGCATGTATTATTGCAAGAGTTCATCAATAGCGTTATTTTTCTGTGAACCACACTGGCTTCCTAAGGTATATTTGCCTGAGTTTTCCTTCTCACGCCACGTTCAGCGTTTCTTACTCCAAGTTGCTTACGTAGAGGTTGCCAGTCCAGAGGAACGCCCCCAGTAAACCTTTTAGGGAATTGGAACGGATCTGGTTCTAACCATTCTCCACATGAGTGTTGTACAGACTTTGAAAATGTTGTAGCTGTATGCGGAAAACTAAAATGTGCTTTAGATACGTATGTTTAAGTGAGTTTAATGTGACCCCTGCAGTCTCACCCCAAACTGAGCTCTACTGTCCCTGACCGCCAAACATCATAGAACTAAAAGCAGCTCTGTGAATTCCTGAGACAAGGACAATGCCAGGACAATAGCTGTCCTAGTCCCCCCAAAACCCCCTTGCACCAGGTGCAGACCCCTCTAGGTGGAAGGAAAATTGTGCATCTCAAAGGGGGAAATGTGCGCCGAATGTGCTTGAATAAGGGGAGCAAGAAGGCGATGTGACTTGTACCACTAACCAATATTTATAAGGGCCGTTAGTTGGGGCAGCATGGGGGGATTCCAATAGTTAGCCCTGTTTGGTTTAGCCGTAAGTCATCTATACAGATATCAACTAGCAGGCTGAATGGGTCGTGTCTATATTCCCACAGATATGGCGGGGAAAAGGTGCCAAGCTGTCAAGGGGGGTGCACTAATTACTGAGTGGCAGACAGACTGTGTGGAATGACTGCAACCCGTACTCCACCAAGTATACACCTGTGCCACACCTGTTCCGCCGGCCACTAGTCACCTGCGGATGATATCAAGGAGAGAGATTTCAATGAAGACAAGCTTCGGGGACCAGCTCAGGTTCACAAATGCCCCGGAGGTGTTTCTATTCATTGAGACGTTGAGTTTTTAAGTCCAGAATACAAACACAAAGGAGCGCTGGTTACATGACTTGAGAGAATCCAGCACTGTCAGAAGCAAATGCCATAAAATATCCCATTTGTGGAAGAAGCTGAAAGTGTGCTGATGTGGCCCATTTTTTACAAGTCTCTTTTGGACTAAGCTTGTATGATCATTTGGAGACAATTAGAAGCATCCTCTGAGATCTTTAAAGCCCCAAATTCCTAAGATTTGGAACAAATTTCACTGGATGTAAGAACTTGTGCATGGGACACTCTACTAGAAACTCCAAATCTTAGAATTGGAAGCAACATCAGAGGTCATTAGTCCAAACTCCCACTCGAAGCTGGAATCTTCTCTGTCGCATTCCTTGGCAGATGGTCATCCGGCCTCTGCCTGAACATTTCTAGAGATGGGAAACATACCTCTTTTCGAGACAATGCAGCCCTTAATGATAACTCCAAGTGTTAAAACATTCTCGCAAATACAGAGCCCAAATTCGCCCTTCTTCAGTTTCTACCCTCTGGTCCAATTTCTTCTCTATGGAACTGTGAAGGACACATCTTCACCTTCTTCTGCCTTGATGAAGAGAACCTCTCAGCTGCCCCAAAGCCTTCCCTGCTTCAATTTAATAGCCTCAGTCCCTCTTCCTTGTATTCTCGTGACCCAACCCTTACCCCCGCAAATGATCAGATTACCAGCACCCCAAAACCATGATCCCCAGAACTAAACATAGTAATAAAGTGATCAAATCCAGTGCTGAAGCAGAACTATTGTCTTGGTAAGCTGGAGTTTTATTTGTATTCATGTGGCATAAAATTGCACATTTTTTTCCACCAGCCATATGAGCCTGCTTTTACTGAGCTTACAGAAAACAAACAAACAAACAAAAAAATCCATATGCTTCCACATAAACAATGAATGGCAAAACACTGGTCTCTTCCTCATTCAGTATTGGATAATAGATTTTTCCTTTCAATCTGAATTTAGAATCTAACATATATCCCTTGATGGAGGCCAGCTCATTAGCTTTGGCCTGTTGTTCTAGTTAATCAAGATTTTTTTAGCTGCTCATCTCAGCCGGGTGCTACCCACAGATTACATAAAAAATATCTTCCATGTCTTTAATCAAATCATTAATGAAAATGCCCAAGATGACCGACCGAGTCTTTCACATCTCTCTTTATATTGGCATTGATTTACTAGTTTCACTAGACCTGGCAGAGAGCCCGGAACATAGTAATTGCTCAGTAAATATTTGTTGAATTGACGGTGCAGGTTTTCAGCCATCTGTGTATGCTTCAGCTAGAATCTCATGTGGCTCATGTTCTATCTTGAGCCCATCACACATCACCAAAGATTATCAAAGACTTCGCTAAAATCAAACAGTCCTATATTAGAAATGAGTACTAGATTGAGTAAGTAAACCCAAATTCTAGTACTTGTTTGCTGTGGGCCTCAGATAACCTTTTCTATTCTTTGTTTCCACTTAGGAATTACTGTTATTGGCCCAGATACCCTATTATTATAAAGAGCAAATGTAATAAAAAATGTGAAGATAATCTATATATTACCACGTCCTGTCTACACAAATGTTAGGGCTCATGATTATGTTATGTCATTCCTTTGATCTACTAGTCAGTCTGATATTGCTTAGGTTAAAAACAAGTATGATTAGTTTAACATCACTTGTCCTAATGAGCAGCCCTTTATTTTTCTACCTGCTCACAAAGGAGCCTCAGAGGCCATCATTCTGGAGCTGGAGCGAGCTGTCATTTAGTCCATGACTCTCCATCTAATTCTAAAGCTTTTCTTCTCAGGAGCCCTCGATCGAGTTAATTCTTTTTTTTTTATTTTTTTTTATTTTATTATATTATGTTAATCACCATATGGTACATCCCCAGATTCCGATGTAAAGTTTGATGCTTCATTAGTTGCATATAACACCCAGTGCACCATGCAGTACGTGCCCTCCTTACTACCCATCCTCAGTCTATCCCATTCCCCCACCCCCTCCCCTCTGAAGTCTTCAATTTGTTTCTCATAGTCCATAGTCTCTCATGTTTCATTCCCCCTTCTGATTACCCCCCTTTTCTTTATCCCTTTCTTCCCCTACCGATCATCCTAGTTCTTATGTTCCATAGATGAGAGAAATCATATGATAATTGTCTTTCTCTGCTTGACTTATTTCACTTAGCATTATCTCCTCCAGTGCCGTCCATGTTGCAGCAAATGTTGAGAATTCGTTCTTTCTGATAGCTGAGTAATATTCCATTGTATATATGGACCACAGCTTCTTAATCCAGTCATCTGTTGAAGGGCATCTCGGCTCCTTCCATGATTTGGCTATTGTGGACAATGCAGCTATGAACATTGGGGTGCATATGGCCCTTCTCTTTACTACGTCTGTATCTTTGGGGTAAACACCCAGTAGTGCAATGGCTGGGTCATAGGGTAGTTCAATTTTTAACTTTTTAAGGGACCTCCACACTGTTTTCCAGAGTGGCTGTACCAACTTGCATTCCCACCAACAATGTAGGAGGGATCCCCTTTCTCCACATCCTCTCCAACAATTGTTGTTTCTTGCCTTGTCTATCTTTGCCATTCTAACTGGCGTAAGGTGGTATCTCAGTGTGGTTTTGATTTGAATTTCCCTGATGGCTAATGATTTTGAACATTTTTTCATGTGTCTGTTAGCCATTTGTATGTCTTCATTGGAAAAGTGTCTGTTCATATCTTCTGCCCATTTTATGATTTGTTTATTTGTTTCTCGTGTATTGAGTTTGAGAAGTTCTTTGTAGATCTTGGATACCAGTCCTTTATCTGTGGTGTCCTTTGCAAATATATTCTCCCATTCCGTGGGCTGTCTCTTAGTTTTTTTGACTGTTTCCTTGGCTGTGCAGAAGCTCTTTATCCTGATAAAGTCCCATAAGTTCATTTTATCTTTTATTTCTCTTGCCTTTGGAGATGTGTCGTGAAAAAGGTTGCTCTGGCCGATGTCATAGAAGTTGTTGCCTATGTTCTCCTCTAGAATTTTGATGGATTCCTGTCTCACATTGAGGTCTTTCATCCATTTGGAGTTTATTTTTGTGTATGGTGTGAGAGAGTGGTCAAGTTTCATTCTTTTGCATGTAGCTGTCCAATTTTCCCAGCACCATTTATTGAAGAGACTGTCTTTTTTCCACCGGATGTTTTTTCCTGCTTTATCAAAGATTAGTTGCCCAAAGAGCCGAGGGTCCATTTCTGGGTTCTCTATTCTGTTCCATTGGTCGATGTGTCTGTTTTTGTGCCAGTACCATGCTGTCTTTGTGATCACAGCTTTGTAGTACAGCTCGAAATCCGGCATTGTGATGCCCCCAGCTTTGTTTTTCCTTTTCAACAGTTCCTTGGAGATTCGGGGCCTTTTCTGGTTCCATACAAATTTAAGGACTATTTGTTCCAGTTCTTTGAAAAATGTCCTCGGTATTTTGATCGGGATAGCATTGAAAGTGTAGATTGCTCTGGGTAGTATGGACATTTTAACTATGTTAATTCTTCCAATCCATGAGCATGGAATATTTTTCCATCTTTTTATGTCTTCCTCAATATCTTTCAAAAGTGATCTATAGTTTCTAGCATATAGGTCCTTTACGTCTCTGGTTAAGTTAATTCCAAGGTAACGCATGGTTTTTGGTGTTATTGTAAATGGGATGGATTCCCTAATTTCTCTTTCTTCAGTCTCGTTATTCGTGTATAGAAATGCAACTGATTTCTGGGCATTGATTTTGTATCCTGCCACCTTACTGAATTGTTCTATAACTTCTAATAGTTTGGGAGTGGATTCCTTTGGGTTTTCCATATAGAGTATCATGTCATCTGCAAAGAGAGACAGTTTGACTTCTTCTTTGCCGATTTGGATACCTTTGATCCCTTTTTGTCTTCTGATTGCTGTTGCAAGGACTTCTAGTACTATGTTGAATAATAGTGGCGAGAGTGGGCATCCTTGTCGTGTTCCTGATCTTAAGGGAAAGGCTTCCAGCTTTTCCCCATTGAGAATAATGCTTGCAGTAGGCTTTTCATAGATGGCTTTTATGAGATTGAGAAATGTACCCTCTATTCCTACACTCTGAAGGGTTTTAATCAGGAAAGGATGCTGTATTTTGTCAAATGCTTTTTCTGCATCAATTGAGAGGATCATATGGTTCTTGAGTCTTTTCTTGTTGATATGATGTATCACATTGATTGATTTGCGAGTGTTGAACCATGCTTGCATCCCAGGTATGAATCCCACTTGGTCATGATGGATAATCCTTTTAATGTACTGTTGGATTCTATTAGCAAGGATCTTGTTGAGGATTTTGGCATCCATATTCATTAGAGAAATCGGTCTGTAATTCTCCTTTTTGAGGGGGTCTTTGCCTGGTTTGGGGATCAAGGTAATATTAGCCTCATAGAATGAGTTTGGTAGCTTTCCTTCTGTTTCTATTTTTTGAAATAGCTTTAGGAGAATAGGTATTATTTCTTCTTTGAATGTTTGGTAGAATTCCCCAGGAAAACCGTCTGGGCCTGGAGTTTTATTATTTGGAAGGTTGTTTATCACTGGACTCAATTTCTTCATAGTTGATTGGCCTATTTAAGAAATCTATTTCTTCCTGTTTCAGTCTTGGTAGTTTATAGGTTTCCAGGAAGGCCTCCATCTCTTCCAGATTGCTTAGTTTTTTGGCATATAGCTGTTGATAAAAGTTTCTAATAATCCTTCCAATTTCAATGGTGTTGGTCGTGACCTCTCCCTTTTCACTCATATTTTTAATAATCTCAGTCCTTTCTCTTTGAGTTAATTCTTTTTTTAAAAAAGCTCGTGGTGAGGCTGATCACGTGTGCACGAAGTTGCAGGAGCGATACTAAGAAGAGCATCTTACTTCTTGTCTCTGCTGGTGCTGCTCATGATCTCCAGCATGTTCGACCCACGGGTCTTCTGTGAGCTCTCACGAGCGCCAGGATCTTCGGTTTGGGCTTTTGGTGTCTTCAGAAACCACCGGAAGTCCCTGCCTTCTTTGTTTCGGCTTTGACGTAGCTTTAGGTAACTGCACTCTACTGGAAAATTCAGGGGTTTTGTGTGTCTGCTCAAAACACACAACACTGTTTAGAAGGCAGCAGGATTCAAATAAAACATTTCCACCTCATCTACTGTGGACACATACACTACTGTAAATCTTTTTTTTTTCATTGTTTTTTAAGTTTTTTTTATTATGTTCAGTTAGCCACTGTATAGTACATCATTAGTTTTTGATGTAGTCTTTAATGATTTATTAGTTATGGATAACACCCAGTGCTCATCACAGCACCATGCCCTCCTTAATACCCATCACTCTGTTACACCCTCCCCCCACTCCCCTCCCCTCTGAAACCCTGAGTTTGTTTCCTGTGGTCCATAGTCTCTCATGGTTCATCTCCCTCTCTGATTTCTCCCCCTTTGGATTTCCTTCCCTCCCCCTATGGTCCTCCGTGCTATTGCTTATGTTCCACTTATGAATGAAACCATACGATAATTGTCTTTTGCTGCTTGACTTATTTCACTTAGCATAATACCCTCCAGTTCCATCCATGTCAATGCAAATGGGGGGTATTCATCCTTTCTGGTTGCTAAGTAATATTCCATTGTATATATGGACCACGTCTTCTTTACCCATTCATCTGTTGAAGGGCATCTTGGCTCCTCCCACAGTTTGTCTACTGTGGACATTGCTGCTATGAACACTGGGGTGCAGGTGCCCCTTCAGATCACTACATTTGTATCTTTGGGGTAAATGCCTAGTAGTGTGATTGTTGGTCATAGGGTAGCTCTATTCTTAACATCTTGAGGAACCTCCGTACCGAAATCTTTAAAATAATTTTGGCTAGATGATTTTTAAGCAACACACCTTCTGGTAATTTTGTTTTAAAAAGAAGAAAGCACAAATCAGGCAAAATGAGAATAACTGAGTAGGCCCTTATAGGCCCTTACCATGCTGGCTACAACTGGAAAACAAACCAAAAACTTCATTTGTATGCTTCACCACTTAAAGGCTCTGAAGAATTTTAGTGACCACAAATTGATTCTTCATATAGACTCTGTTGAAAGCCCATTATGATCAAAATGATATCAGTGTTTGTATTTCTTTCCCCTAAAAGGACGAATATCTTTATGAAATGAAACATAACAAAATTATTTGTTATTCTCTCTGGCCTGGACTGGAGAATTTTACACATGGACTAAAATATAAATTATTGGAATTTCTCGGGGCCTGCAATAAATTGATTTCATTTAATCCTGCCATTAAAAAAAATTTTTTTTAACTTCCCTGATGGCACTGAAATTAGGGGAGCCAAATCACTTTTAATAGACTTGATCTGGATGTATGTAAAGATGGTAATACACCTCGGAAAAAACCGGGCAACCACTCATACAGGTCAAATTAAAGGTACAATTTGAAAAGGAAGCCATGATTTTATAACCAGTTTTATATTAATCCCAGATATCTAGACAGAAAACTCAGTTTATTCACACAAAGCTAATTAAGCCTAAGTACTGGCTAGAATCTAAACTATACACTTAACAACAGACTAGAAGAACTTTCAAATAGTTCCACAAGTTTCAACAGAGTAACTCATAAAACTCTAACAGACCTGGTCCATAATGTGTGTATGTCCTGACTTACAGAACATGGAATTTCCCTTGGATTCAACACGGAATGTGTCCACATAACGCTTTGCTGTTTAGGGGAATGTTAATTGTAATTCTCATATCTTTCCACCAATCCAAAGAACTATTAGAATCTATAAATTTTAGTGTTTCACACAGGCTGGTTATGATAATAAGTGCTCTGGGAAGGAAATGCTAAACCTGTAAGTAGCCTTCCAAACTCAGGAAAAGTAGTTGGTAGATCCTAGCTTCAGCAGCTTAGAAAAGAACAATCAGAGGGAGGGGTACACTTTTATATTTAGCCCTTCTTTTTGTTCCCTCAAGACAGAGAGCTATTAGGAGGTTTTCAAAATTCCCTTGTTTAAAAGAATTTGGTGTCATACAAGCCTTGGGCAAGGTCCTATAAAATCATTTTCACGGAGGCCATGCTAAGTTGGTAAAGAAGAAGTGATACTATTCCCAGAAGCCCAAGCACACGTTCCTTCTGTCCCACTTCCCAACAATAAAAATTTAAAGTCAATTTTGGCAAATTTTTATGGACACTTAAACTATGTGTCAGGAATTATTCTATAGTAAAGAACAAGAAGACAAGATTCTCGGCCTCCGTGGAGCCTGTGTTCTACTGGAGAAATAGCATGGGATAGATGAAGATGAGAAAAGAAAATTGGAAAAAGAAAAGAAAATGTTCATCAGTGATAAAGGTTTTGATGAAAATAAATCAGGGTGATAGGGAATGCCTGAGAAGTTCCTGTAGATTGAGGTGAATAGTCAGAAGACTCTTTGAGATGGGTCTCATTGCTAATCCATTCTCCTCCCTGAAGATAGATGGAACTTCGTTATCTATTTGCATGACTCTTTGATGGGAGTCTGAGCCCAGTACTAGACTGGGAGCTCCATGAAGACAGGAGCCATACCTGGTTTTGCTCACCACCCCATCACCTGACACAACTTCTGATACGTGGTAGCTACTAAACACATGTTTGGAATGCATGAATACATCGAGAGAGTAGAGCTAGGTATCTCTGAGACTATGACACAGTAGTTCTTGATACTGGCCGGTTCCATGGTTGGGCAATCTAACAATTCTTTTTATGGTTAAAAGAAAAAGCTGTTGATTGCTCACTCAGCCAGGTATATTGACTACCTACTGTATACAGAGACCTGAACTAGATACTTTAAAATGCCTGGCCTCTGTCCTCATGGAATTTTTATCTCCTTTAGTCTTTTCATAAATGAGATAAAAGTAGACTCTAGCAAGTATTCATTTATTTATCCAACCAAATAAATGTGCCAGGCACCACTCCACACTGAGTCCCTGACTTTACAAAGTTATGGTCTACTAGGGAAAGCAGACTTAATCAAATATTCAAAAGTATAACTGCTAGTGTGGTATGTGTTATGAAGGAACACACTACTATGAGAAAATGTACTAGGGGTTGGGATTGGGGGATCTGATCTGTTTGGTTAGCAAGGAGAATTGAAGTCCAAGGAAGCGTGCTGAGGGAGAGATATTCTAGGCAGACATGGAAGTGAACTTTAACCTGAGAGGAGGTCTGTGAGGCCAGGACAGAGAGCAAAGAGGAACGTCTTTGATAATATTTGACCTCCTACTTTAAAGAATAAGTAGGGATTTTAAAATAGAGAACCTGAGTAAATGCAGAAGGACAGGCCAATGAAACGGCAATAAAAGGTAATAGAATTTAGTCCTAGAATAATAGAATTTTTTAATAGAATTTAGGGAAACTTGGAGGGCTTGTAGGGGTCTAGGTTGGTATGAGGATTGAAAGTAAGGAGGAGATTAGTGACAAGGGCAGAAGGAGGTTGAAGAAGATTGGGCAGGACTCTTGAGTGTTAAGAGAGGGACTGATGTAGGAGACGGTAGAGCCACTTCTGCCTTCTATCTCTTCCAGATATCCCTGCAGCTGGGGTCAGAGAAGGACATGCCCCAATCGTCCTCTGCCCTAGCTCTCCAAGTACTTCATCCCATTACTGTTCTGTTCTTTACCCAGTATCATCATCCTCTTTTTTAGAAAGATTTATTTATTTATTTGAGAGAGAGCATGCACGCAAGCAGGGGTGAGGGGTAGAGGGAGACAGAATCTCAAGCAGGCTCCCCGCTGAGTGTGGAGCCCAACATGGGGCTCATTCTCAGGACCTGAGCCAGAATCAAGAGCCAGATGCTTAACCATCTGAGCCACCCAGGGGCCCCATCATCCTCTTTCTTTCCTGCCTTTGGCTCTTTCACTGCAACTCAGGTCTTTTCTGCTCAGGAGACTCTTCCTGAATTTCTACCACCTTGTCTCTCTCTTCATCTCCATGGACAAGCTTCTTCAAGCAGTTGTCTACACTGACTGCACTTCCCCGTGTTGCCCTTGAAGGCATCAACCCACTGCTAACTGTCTTCTACACTACTGCTCCTCTGAGGAGTTCTTACCGAGATTACCCATGGTGCACCTCTTGGTTATGCAGCACACCAAGATGACATGTTTCAGCCCTTACGTCACTAGACCTCTTTACTATCGACTCCTCCCTGCTCCCAGAATCTTCCTCGTCTGTTAGTTTTCAGAACCACTTCTTTTCTATTTTCTCAACCTTCCTCATGGAGTCCTTTTTCTCTAACTACCTCGCTTACACAGTATTCTCTGGAAGCAGACTGCGGGGTAGAGAGCTGCCTGAAGAAGGTTTGCTGGGGAGATTCCTTAGGAGGTAGACCTGTAAGAAAGAGAAGAAGGTGGAAGTGGGCAGAGAAAAAAGCTGACCCACAGTGAGGCTAGAGCCAAGCCTGTGAGAGCTCTGGAGCTGGAATAACCCTTCAGCCTTGTCCCACATCGCAGCCTGGTGGCTGGGCTTTGTATCTAGGCATCAGCCAGTCATTGGCTGGGGGCCACCATCTGGGCGGGCTGTGATCGTGGGCAAGGCAATTCCCTGTGGCCGACAGGGATTCCTAAGGAGAGATATTATCTGTTATGGGCACCTCGCACTCTGCAAGTCGAAACTGAACTCACTACCTCTACTCCATTCCTCTTGTGAACCTACTTCTTTATTCCCCGTTTTTGTTAGTGGCAGCAGCCTCCTTGTGGCGGGCTTACCAGGGCCAGAGACAGTCTCCTCTTCACATCGCAATTCCAGATAGTCCCCACGTCCTGTAAGTTTTACCTCAATAACATCTTTTGCATCATCCCCTTCTCTCCATTTCCGCTGCTGCTACTTTGGTCCAACCCTCATCTCTCCTTCCCACTTCTCCCAGGAGGACCTCTTTTTCTGGTCAGGGTAGCCTACAATCTATTCCTCTGTTGTGGTCAAAGCTTAAATTTCTTTAACTGCCTTCTCACCGCTCCAGGGTCAAGTCCAAGCTCCTTAGGATGTCACCCAATACTTGTTCTTAGCTAACTGGCTCTGCAGAGTCTGGCTTCTAGAGACAATTCTTGTGAGTTCAGGAAGGCAACCCACCACAGTAGATAGATCATGTTCTATTTGGAAGTAATTTCTTCTCAGAAACAAAGCCCTTGGCCCAGAACAGTGATAAGCAAGGCATTTCATTAAATGCCAGTATTAATCCCCGGGGGTCACGTGACCTTTCGAGCTGGCCAGTCTTGGCAAGAAGACAGCCCCTGCCCGTTAGCTGGGCTAATCTGAGACCAAATGTTGCCACTAAATCCTTATTGAGCATGACTTATGCACCCAGCTGTTAACACTGATACATTCTCAGTGCCAAGACCGGGCGCCATTCCCTGGGCACTCACACAGCCCTGCTTGCAAATCCCAGCTGCATGCTGGCATGGGAAGGAGAGGAGCAAGGTCATCCCCAAGACAGGGCAGTGGGCATTCTTGCCACCATGTGTCCGGTGGTGGGATGCTGTGTCTTGCATATTCTCCACAGCAGGCCAGATAACATCAAGTAGAATATAAATTCTCTTCGTTGGCCTTATGTGACAGGAAAGCATTCATTGCACATTTCTGGTCTTAATCTTGGGCAGAGAAAGAAGGAGGAGGGAGAGAGAGTTAGAATATGAATGATAGGAGAAATGGAGGGAGGGAGAGACTATCACCCCAAGCTTGTTATTTTTGAAAAATAACTTCTGATGGAACCAGAGCCCCTCTCTGAAAAGTGCGCGCCAAGTTCTTCTTTAAGAGTAGCAAGCTCCCCTTTTGATCTTTTGCTAGGAGCCCAGCACCGCCAGGGCAGCCACCCCCAAGGACAGCTGAACCCAGCCTCCCAGCACCTGGGGTGGTGAGGGATGTTTTTGCTTTGGTGTCAGCAGGACCTGAGGGCAATATTTTGGAACTGAGGCTGGCTTCCTCCTCCTCTCCCCCCAGCCCCATCCCCTCTCTCAGGTTTCAAGCCTGTCCCTTCCGAGCTGCCCTCTCGCATTCGCTTTCTTCTTGAGCTCCTGAATGTTACCCTAGAGGGGGCTGCAGCACCGCAGGCTTCCTCCTCGCCGCCACCATTTGCTGTTGTTGGCTGCGAGTCCCCTGCCCGGCGCCAGCTCCTCGGCAGCCGGCGAGGACCCTGCGCTCAGTTTACGCAAACAGACAAGCCAGTGCCCAGAGAGTCTGTACACGCAGGGCAGCACCGCCCCCCACCCCCGCTTCTGCATTCTCAATCTCATATGTACATTTCACCAAGTGTGCGTTTCGTGTACATTTCACATGTACATTTCAGCAAGGGTGCCTGTCCACCGCCCCCAGGCAGGCGCAGCTGCCATAGCTCCTTCCCAGAGCCCTTGTGTCCTCCTCCCCCGTCTACTCTCACTCCCCTGCTGCCCCTGCTGAGGGGTTGGCAGGTCTTTTCCTTCTTTCTGCTTTGTCCTTTTTAAATGGATCCGTATTGGTTTTCTGCAAAGTTCCATTTAGAAACTCCCTGGGCATTGCATGCTGAAAACCCAGTGCCTTCTTCACTAGGTCATGACCAAGCACTCTGCCAGGGACTTGCAAGTCCAGCATGGGTAAATCCTATGTCCTTCTGGCAACATGTTCACCCCTCGTGCCTTTGTCTTCATTTTCCTTTAGAGATAGGTTCCAGCAAGGCAGTGGAGAATACATAACTTCCTAACGACTGATTTTGCTCCTTGTTATTCCTTACTGAAGATATTCAGTTTTTTTAGAAATATATGGCAAATATAAATAAATGAGAAACACCATTATAATAGCTAACTTTTAAGCAAATGGAATATTTATGTTGTATTTGGTTTGCAGCTGTGTCCTCAGACTCTCGAGTGGTGCCTGGCTCCCAGACGGGTAATCAGTACTAGCTGAATGAATGCCAGGCAGCATGCTAAGCACTTTACATTATTATCACATTTCAGCTTCTTACAGCTCTATCATTTGGTTGATAATGAAATGGAGATGTGGAGAGGATAATTTGTGTGCCCAGGGTCCTATAATAAGAAAGTGGTTGACCCTTTGACCCCCAATGTGGCTTGAGCCTCAGCTCTCCATCATTATTACACTGTGTTGCTGATTACTATCCAGTAACTTACTATTTGTATTCAATTTTAAATCTTCCCTCAAACCTGAGATACTATCACTGTAGCATGGGCTAGCTAGCCACTACGGGTCATGCTTAGTTAGAATTCTTTTGCTTATAACATTTTCAAGTAGCCTGCCTTCCATTATACTTGTTACTATGGTTTTTTGTTTGGTTGCTTGGTTGGGATTTGGGGGTGGGGGTGTTGTTGTTGCTTTTGTTGTGTTGTTTTGTTTTGTATTTTTTCCGTATACAGGCAGTTCTACCACAGTAGATAGGCATTTCTGAAAAACCTCGCATCCTGGAGAACACGTACTAAAACTAACAGGATTTATAAGAAAAATAGGTCAGGGTGGCCACTCAACACCCGTGGAACTTTGTGAGCAGAACACCCCCCAAAACAGTAACAAACCTGTAAAAACACCAGCCCTGTTTAAAAGGTGTATTAGATTCCTAACAAATATGCTAAAAATATAGGACTTTACCTTTAAAACACAAAGTAGAAGTAGCTTAATGTAAGGGGAGATAAGGAAGGGTTGAGCCTGCTGAGTAATAGAAAAGAAGACAAAATGCACCAAGGCGGCAGAAGGAGCAACAAGCGCTCCGGACAGAGCATGTGGCCCAATAGCCGAGAGGAAGGAGAGGGAGCGCACCGCAGTCCTCCGCGGCTGGCCCAGTGCGGCTGTGTTAGCACACTTTGCAGGCAACAAGGGTTGGGGAAATCACGCGTCAACCAGCCAACCTTCTTATGGTTCTGACGTCAATCCTCCACCAATCACATAGGCACTGCTTTGCAGTACGGGAACACGTGGTAGGGCAGAACTCTTCCTCCTGAAAAAGAGGAAAGAATTAGAGAAACGAAGAACCTGTCTTATTCTTTCACTATTCCCCGTGCGTAACCCTTTCCATATTTCCAGTGCCTGGCCCTTACCACTTTTCCAAATCATGTTAGTCTGCATTTCCCTCTCTCATTAAAGCACACACATACACATGTATGCAGAGATGTTACCCCATATAATGTATATAACTCTCTGATAAATATTTGGGTCCTTACTTCAGAAGGCATACAAGAGTTAGCAGAAGTATATTATTCATATATATCCTTTAGCTTCAGATTTTGTGTATAGTGTTAATTACAATAAACCTGTAAGTCATGATGGAATGTATACCATATCAGCACTAGAGATTACTCAGTGCTAGAAAAGGCTACTGTTTGATTTTTGAATCCTTACTGTCCATCCATCTGTTCATTTATTCAGTAAGCACATACTATGGGTCAGGCACCGCAGTGAGAATTAATATACAGTTATCAGTCTAACCGGCTTACTTCACAAAACTTACTGCAGGTTAAATTTTGGGGTAGATAAAAGTGACATTTTCGATTAGTAAACAATAGACTGTTTCAAATGTCTGTCTCCTGATTTCAAGGCCAAATGTTTCTTTCTTCTCTTATATGTAGGCTTTCCTTAATATTGTCCCAAACTGAGTATTATGCATACCACTTTGAAGAGATGATCATATTTGAGAGATTTTTCCAGTAGTCACTATTGAGAAGTGAAAATGGGACAGGGGGAGATCAAAAGGAATTTTGTTTTATTTTTATTTACCAGAATACCAGGAATTTCTTGACTTCAAAATCTATCTGACTACACTATAATATTTTAGCTTCATAAGTATTTATTTATAAATTTTTTTAGTTTTATGACCACTCAAAGACCCAAATTAGCTACTCACCCAAAGTGAGCAATTATTTATCATGGCCAATTAGAAATGAATATATTGGAATATTATTTAGCGCTAAAAAGGAATGCAGTGTTGATTATGCTACAAACAGGTGAACCCTGATAACATGCTAAGTGAAAGAAACCAGGCATAAAAGGCAACATATTATGTGATCCCATTTGTATTTCCTGTCCGCAACAGGCAAATCCATAGAGACAAAGAGTGGATCAATGGGTGTAAGAAGCTGGGAGGAGGAAGGAATGGGGTGTTTATGCACACAAGTCTTCTTTCTGGGGCGATGGAAATGTTGTGGAATTTGATGGTGGTGATGGTTACACAACTTTGTGAACATAGGCAAAACTACTGAATTGTACACTTTAAGAGAATGGATCTTACGGCATGTGTATCTCTATTTAAGCAAAAAAAAAGAAAAAAGAAAAAAAGGGAAATGCTGACTCCCTTCATTCTTCCAAGAGCTGAACCTCTGCAGAGAAATCCAGAGGACTGAGAGATGCATGTGAGCTGCAAACATTGGTTCTTAGTCACAAGGCTACTATACATGCCTTACTTCTAATCAGTTTTAAAATAAGACAGGATTTCAGATCCAGTATTCTCCTTCTGTTGGGGATAAAAAGGAAGATGTGGGAAATTCACCATGGACTGGCATGAGAAGGGAAAGAATTCACCACAGAAAATACAAACGAAGCTAAAGCCTCTCGTGTCACGTCAGATGAAGAATGGCATGATGCCTCTTCAAAGGCCTGCTGAGTTTGTGAAAGGAATCTCTTTTCTTTCTATAGTAGGAAATGCAAGGAAGACAAAAAACTTGAGATATGTGTATCCCTGGAGGCTTAGAACGTAATGATCTCAGCCTGGGAGGGATAACATTTTGAAATACAGTTTCTCCAAATGGTTGGACATAAAGTTTTGAACTACGGTACCTGGAACAAAAGGTCCTCAGTTCAATTTTTAACCAAGTTTTTGGTGCTACACAAGTATGCAAATATTTAAAAGTATGCAAAAAAATAGACCAATAAATTTTGATGCCAAATAAAAAACTGAATACGGTAAATGGCTACTTTGGAATGGTTGAACAATACTGGATATTATGCTGATACACACCAATTGTGAATAAAGTTTTGGCCATAGGTAAAGAGGGTGGCTTTTCACTGTGGCCTTGGGTAGTAAAAGTGTCGGGGCACCTGGGTGGTGCAGTCGTTAAGCGTCTGCCCTCGGCTCAGGGCGTGATCCCAGTGTTCTGGGATCGAGCCCCACATCAGGCTCCTCCGCTAGGAGCCTGCTTCTTCCTCTCACACTCCCCCTTGCTGTGTTCCCTCTCTCACTGGCTGTCTCTCTGTCAAATAAATAAATAAAATCTTTAAAAAAAAAAAAAAGTGTTCCCTTCCTGAACTCCCTTCACACATAGGACTCAAAATATCTTCTGAAGACATAAGCTAGAGTCTTATTCTAAAAGAACCACTGTATCCAAGAGCTTGGTTTATGTTTTACAGAGAACTTTATACCTGTTAGGATGTGTAATGAGTGTGTATTTTTATCTACATAGCAGACTCCATGCTTTACTCTTCCTGTAGTAAGATTTCCAAAGTTTGAGGAAAGCATGAGAGAGAGAAAACAAATATAACTTGCCATTCTCTGAAATTGTGCCAAGCGATTATTAAAGGCTTAAGTCATATCTTCTACAGAGATTTTCAAAGGAGTTATTAAACTTCGAAGTTGGGAGACACTGCCTTTTCAAATGACCCCAGACATTAGCAGCTCAGCTCAATGCATGTCTTGTGCACTCTGGAAAAGAAGAAAAATTCTCAATTTAATTATAATTTTCTTTAATATATATTAAATCTTTCAAATGTGCTATATATTTGTTTTTACAGTCTCAGAGGAAGAGCCTAACTGCAGGATTCCAAAACGGGTTTAATAATTTACCTCCAGCTGCTGTGATAAGGAGGAGAACCTGATCCTTTATTCTTTTCCCTTTAAACCTTTTAATAATATGGAGCTCCTGACAGGTGGCTTTGCCATCACATACGAACTCGATAGTACAAGAGAGCGCCACCTAGTGGCATGCCGGTCGTTCGGTTGGTGGTGTCCACCAGGAGAACGCAGGCTGGGGCCAGGGAAAAGCAAATAGGAACTGAGCTTTTACTAGGTCTTCCATTACCTGCCACAAGTCAGCACAATACATGGTTTTATAGAACCGAGTGGTGGTTCCAGCTCCCTGCATGCCAGCCCCTCCCTTGTCAGGGCTGGTGTGAAACAATGCCTTGACATGCCTCATGCTTGCAATTTCTATCCTCGCCGCTGCCCCTGCCATCTGCTTAGAATGAAGGCTTTGGGGGCCTGGATATACCTCTTTCCAAATGGCCAGCCATGCAGGGCTTTGAAAATCTGGCCTTTGATGTATTTTATAGGGATAAGGAAACATATATTAAAGTCAGCTCGGCTGTACACATTAGGCCGCATAACTGAGTCAATACTGAAGTTGTAATTTCATCTCCAGTATTTGGGGAGCTTAACTGTTGCTGATGACATCATAGGAAGTCACTGATGAGCTGACAACCTTTTATGATCTAGCTGAACGTACATGGCTTTTGTCTTTCTCCTTCAGTGTGTAATGAATACCAGTGTATTCTACAGAAATGTAGAATTGTCTGTGAAAGAAAAGGGAATCTTCTTAGAAGTAGATTGAAAAGCAAAGCCAGCAAGGTATTCTTTCCCGGGTTTTATCTTTAGCTCTGTAATCAGCCGTGGAGGTTATAGGTAGGTGGAAGTTGCCAGGTGGACTGGAGGGAGGGTAGGTAAACCGATGAAGGCTGGGAATGGTGGAAGAGCAGATGACGTCATAAATCAGTTTGGGGTGAAGCAAAGGTCTGGTTAATTTGAAGTTCTTTTGCAGCCTAGGTGTGTCCTGATTTTTCATTTCTTGCTAAGGTATGGAAAGAGCTACTGTATACCTGTAGCCCAACCCATGGATTCAGTATACGTGGCTTACAGCCCCATAGCATCAGAGCGGAGAACTCCTGTCTTGGAGGGGAAAAAGCTAAGGCTTTCTCTGTGTATGGATTTTTAAACATTGCCAGAATTATTTGGAGAGATTGTCTCCATATGCCACAAGCAGAAATGGATCTGAAGTATAAAGTAGCAAATCCTTCTATTAACTAATTGTGGAGTAGAAATAAATGGTTGTGAATGGGAGGTCAGTGTGTGTTCTAATGACGAAGACATAGATGATTTCAAATTTAAGTAAAGAATTGTGTGGCCTCTACTATAGATATGATATTGTTCTGGAGAACATGTACCTGGAAGCCATTTCATGTGGAGGTAAAAATGGACTAGGAAGCTTACAGGGGTTTGCCAGGGAATCAAGAAAACGTGAGAATGGCTCCATGGCTTTAGAGAAGTTTTGGAACGTCCATTTTATTGCAGTTAATGAGAGAAGGAAAATTAGGAACCAACTAAGAGTCAGGCACTATGCTGGGTGCTTTGCAAAAGCCATTTCTTTTCATCCTTACGTTGATTTTTTGAGCTAACAGGTAATATTTTCCCTTTGTGGATGAGGAAAATAGAGCTCAGGGTGACTAATGAACTTGCGCAAGTTCACGCACCTACTGAATGGTGGAGATGGGATGTGAACTCAGGTCTTTTGGATTCCAAAATCCATGCTCCTCCATCGTTGACTTACATGCAAACAAAAGGGAAAAAATGCATAATATGTGTATGTAGAGTTCTACTAGTCTTCACTATTTTGAATTTCAGCCTTAAAAGATAGGAAAACAAGCTTTAAGGATTAGCCTTCTAACAGATTCCTAGTATTTCAACTGTGCATTCCTTTTCTCCGTTGAGAGACTATTCAGTTCTCGAGGACAAGGTTACATCTTTTGCTTTACCTTAAATAACTGGCAAAAGGATAACAGATGCAGGTGATGATACTAGTGTGATGGGGGCCAAATGGTATATTCAGGTGTACACCTGAGTCCTCAAAATTTTCACCCAAATGCAAAAATGCCATATTTAATGTAATGCCTCTCACCAATTAAAAAAAAAGTCTGAAAATTTACCAAGATCCTAATAATACCAGCAACCACTAGTGTTATCAAGCACTTTCTTTATGCCAGGTATTTCTCTACAGCCTTTACTAGTCTTATTTAACTTCCTCAAAATAATTCGGTAGGGTAGGTACTATGTTTAATGTCCTTTTACAGGTGAGGAAACTGAAATGCAAAGAGTTTAGGTAACTTGCCTAAGGTCAAATAGAATGTTCTGGATCCAGGATTCACACCCAATCAGATTCCAAAGTTCAAGCTCTTAAACCCTATGCTGTTCTTCAATAAACTAAATGTATGGACTCATTTTTTCACGGTAGGTCTGCTTCCTTTTCAAGATTGACAGTCTTATGGGATTATTCTGATGGTGATAACCAGATTCTCTCTTTGCTGGCTCAGTTTGGTGGCCCCTAAAAATATAAACTTCGGTTCTAAAGCTCACCAATCTGTCACTACCATTATGTATCAAAGATACATAATGGAAAAATGAATTAAGATCATCAATAATAAAGGCTTTGACCATGCTTCTCAAGCATGTGAAAATAAATTGAAGGTTGGACTTGATAAGATGAAATCTTTACTGTTCATCTACATTCCTAGATATAAAATTGAATACCTTTGGTGCATCTTTTAGTCAGAGTGAATGCAAAGGAGTTCTTCGACATACCAATCTCTTTGGTATTTCCTTTTTTCTAAGGTTTCCAAGTTTTGTCATTCCATTTTATTGATGGGGAAACTGAAGATTTAAAAGATTTGCTATGAACACAGTTTACCAAATGATGCCAAAGAAGAAAATTCTACCTGAGACTCATATATAAAATACTGGAAGTATTTGATGCCCTATTGGGAGATACCCTGGAAATTTTTCACATCAGTTAAAGTTTTATAAAACATCTTTGATTGACTTAATTTATATCTGTGTAGAAAGTCCAATACTTTTTACAACCTACATTTTAAAAACCTACTCTTATCAGAATAATCAGAATAATTGTCTACAAATAATGAGCCCATGTTTATTATACACATAACACTGTGTCAGATGCTTTTCAGGCATTATTATGTTTAACCTTTATAATAATCTTATGATATAGATATTATTTCCCTTACTTTAAAGAAGAAATTGTGGTTTGGGAAGATTAGTGACTTGTTCAAGATCATACATCTAGGAGGTGATAGAGCCAAGGCTTGATTCCAGATCTGATCCCAGAGCACAAATTTTTTTTTTTTCTGGTACAACGTTCCCATTGGCCCCATTGCGTGAGCACCTCCAGCAAGAAGGCAGAAGTTTATAAATGTCCTATAAAGTACAGAAAGGAAAAAGCAACTCCAAAGTGATCTGTTAGGATTGAAGTTCAGAAACTCTAGATGTGGGCTTAAGTGTAAGGCAGAAACTAAATCTCACTCCCAGATTCTCAGAGGGAAGGTATATCCAAGGTTGGAAAAATGTTGACATAAATATTAGTCTGGATTTGTTCTAGCATATACGATTTTCTCAGCATTTAAATATATGAACTAAAAATGTTCCGCTACCCTGGAATTATTTTTCTTTCTTTAAAATGCAAAGAATACGCTGGTATGGGGCTTATCAGTGGGACTTAAAATCATTCAAAAGTCTACTGAATCACAAAATGTCCGTGAGCAAGGATCCAGATGCAGAGAGTCTGGACTGACATGTTTATCATAATGTGACTGTGAAGAAACGAGACCATACAGAAGGCCAGATGGGTCCATTTCAAGTCTGGACAATCATTCAAAGCCCATTGAGGTCCAGCAGGCAGGTTGGTTCTGGAAGTGAATGGAGTCAGCCAAGCCAGTATCATATATCTAAATATAGACAAAATGCATCTGGATACAGACATATATTTCCAACAACTCAGGTTCTAACCTATGTCATCTCAAAAATAGCACTCTTGATGTTTGGGGCAATAATGTTTGTCTTAGAACCAGGCCTACCTTGGACTTTATCCAAAGAGAAGGTTTAGTTAAAACTACCTTGAAAAGACTTCGTTGTGAGGTGACTTCCCACAAAAGGCAACCACCAGCATGGACTATAAAGACAGTCCTGAGGGGTGAAGGTTGCTTTAAAATTTAAAATCTACATGAACTTTTTTTTTTTTTTTTAACAAAACTTTCCTTTTGCTGGAAAGGGAGATGAGGCAATCACAGGGTCTGGGCCACACAATCACTATTCTGATTGTTTACATAGTTTTTGCCCAGTTTGGAACAATGGTAGTAGAGAGTGTTTTGAACTCTGTTTACCACAAGTAACAGAAATCAAAATAAATATTCAGTTGGCTTCATAATGAAGCAAATATTTTCTGTATTATGTAGTAATAAAAGTCAGCATGCACTGTAAATAGTTTGCTCAAGCGCTCTGTGAAAAAAAGCCAAATGTCGAATGACAGCCAGCATTTTACGACAGAGCAAAGAGAGCTGAGAAATTAGTCACAGTCCCCCAAAGCCGAATGCTATAGCCTGTTTGGTTTGGTTCTCCTTTATTTTGTAGAAAGGGGAAAGTGTAAAGCGCCGGTAGGATTGGCTTCATGCCCTTGATGTCATTACTCATTGAAATAATGGGGAAAATGAGTGCCAAACCTATGGGGAGGAGAGGAGGGAGGGAGACGCCACACAGACCTCAGCTCAGGATTCAACAGAAAGCAAAGCAAGGGCATTGTCCCAAGGATCATTAACAGGGGAATCGGGCTGTTTGTTTCACCTGATGTGAAACAAAATGTCCCATGGCTTTAAGTGTGTGTTTAGAGGCTTAGCGGGACATGGAGTGGATGTGCCTTCATGGAGTCCTCTGTCTTTCTGTCCATTCTCTCTTGAAAAAGAGTACCTTCCTTCTCAGAGTCTGACACACCTCTCTGCCGAATGACTTGGCTTCCTTTCTCTACAAGCATGCCCCTCAGGGGCCTAATGACAGGAGCCCTTTCAATGCAGAAGAGCCCAAACTTTGATGTGTAAAAATGGCAGGTGTCAGGTACACACAGTTGTGCACTTGTGGGATGTGAGCATGTCAGTTCACTGTGTAGGTTTCCATCAAAAGCGTCGAAAACTTTGGAAAACCCTCTTCTGGACTCCAGCAATAACAAGAATTTTGCATTCTCTCTCTCTCTCTTTTTCTCTCTCTCTCTTCCTCCTCCCCTCCCTCTCTCCTTCCCTTCCTCCCATGTACACAAAGTATTTGTTTGACCAGAAAACAAGAGAGAAGCAAAATCAATTAATAAACAAAACCCGAAGCCTCAATAATAAATCCTTTTATAAATTTCTGAATACCCAGTTAAGAATCGCTCCGGGTGTTTTGTTCTTTTATGATGCTTTTGTTGAACTGCTCAGGAAGAATGTCAAGACTGAGCCTTGGAGAAAGAAGTTTGGCATGGACAGCTAAACGGTTCTGCTGCCAGCCAATGTGGGAAGGACAGGGCACTGAATGAGCTAGTCATCCACTCAGTGTCCAGGGAAAATTATTGCTGTTGTAATCACAAACTGAGAAGCTTGAAAACTAGAACAATGAGACCAGGGCCAAATGTCACAACTGCCAGGGAGAACAGGGAAAGAATTATAAAGGTCATGACCTATCTTTCAAAATTGTTACTTTCAAACTACCTAAAAGAATTTAGAAAAATTATCTACCATGGGCACATGTTTAAGTTAATATTTAAAATTGGTCACTGTAAGTTAAAATAGTTGCAAAAGTTATATCTGGAGAGTTATAAATATTGACAACTCTAGATATTTCTACCGGACTCTTCATAATATACCAGTTAGACTCATAATTGTCCTTTAAAAATATATACTGGGGGCGCCTGGGTAGCACAGCGGTTAAGCGTCTGCCTTTGGCTCAGGGCGTGATCCCAGCGTTGTGGGATCGAGCCCCACATCAGGCTCTTCTGCTATGAGCCTGCTTCTTCCTCTCCCACTCCCCCTGCTTGTGTTCCCTCTCTCGCTGGCTGTTTCTATCTCTGTCAAATAAATAAATAAAATCTTTAAAAAAAATAAAAATAAAAAAAATAAAAATAAAAAAATAAATAAATAAAAATATATACTGGTCATGTATTTCATTCTCTTTTCTCTCTCAGCTCATATTATCCTAACATCTTAGATTTTATGATTGAAAGTTTTCCCCTTTCTACAACATGAGGAAGACCTGAAGTGTGATCACCAATAATCATATTTTCTCCAAAACCAGAAATATGTATACAAAATAAAATTTAGTTTTTGTTAAATTATCTGTTCCCAAGTCTCTAAGCTTTAAAAAAGTTTTTCTGGGTGATGACATTATTGCCATTATTAGCAGTACTCCAACAATAATGCAAATAATACAAATTTTGATAAGTAATATGCTTCATTGAAAATACTTGTCTAGGGGCGCCTCGGTGGCGCAGTCCTTAAGCGTCTGCCTTTGGCTCCAGGCGTGATCCCAGCGTTATGGGATCGAGCCCCACATCAGGCTCCTCTGCTATGAGCCTGCTTCTTCCTCTCCCACTCCCCCTGCTTGTGTTCCCTCTCTCTCTGGCTGTCTCTCTCTCTGTCAAATAAATAAATAAAATCTTAAAAAGGGAAAGAAGAAAATACTTGTCTAAACAGGATATATGGGGCTTTTTCTTTTCCCAAATAGTTTATCAGAGGATAACCATCATTTATTGCTAGAATTAGACTATTTCTGATATTCACATTTATTCACATCAGTGCTAAAGGACATTGATTACACAAAAGGAATGAATTCAAGAGTTGAAGGAGTTTTGTAAATAATGTGACTCAATTCTTTGAACTCCTTCTGAGTTAGATGCCAAAAATCACTTAGTAATTAACCATCAAAACTTATATTTAATATTTTATCAGATAACAACTCAAGTATATCATTTAAAAGCAAAGAATTATAAATGGCTTGGCTAGCAAAATAATTTGTAACACTAGAGCCATTTACCTTCTCAGTTTCTGCTTTACCAAGACTTACCCAATGATTACTAATTATACCTGTTCTTTTTCTTAGAGGTACCTTGTTTAACTTAATAAATTCAGGAAATAGTATTATCACATCCCATGTCTTATATTATTATCAAAACCTTATAATTGCAACACATATCTGATAAAGGACGTGTGTATATGAGAATAAATGAGGACCTCTCAGTGTGCAGTAACAAGAAAACAAAAACAATAAAAACTGGACAAAAGATCTAAACAGACACTTTACCAGAGAATAAATACCAGATCTGCACATGAAAAGATGTTCAACAGCATTAGTAAAACCATACTAATTTACTACTTCATGCCCAGTAGAATGGCTAACATTCTAAAAACTGCCAATACCAAGTGCTGACAAGAATGCAGAGAAACTGAAACTCTCGTATATTATTGTGGGAAAGCAAAATGGGACAGGAACTTTGGAAAACAGTTTTGCAGTTGCTTCTATGAAATTAAAATACACACTTACCATAAAACCCACCAATCCCATTGCTAGGTATTTACAAGAGAACTGAAACTATATATCCAGGCAATTATATGTATTTAGGAATGTTTGTAGCAGCTTTATTTATAATCACCCAAAACTGAAAACAGCCCAGATATTCACCCAGATATCCATGATGGATAAACAAAGCATGGTCCATCCATACAGTGGACGTATACTCAGTGTTAAAAAGGGGAGAAGGTGAGCTACAAAAGGGACGCAAGGGAACGTTATGAGGTGATGGAAATAATTCTAGGTCTTGATTGTCGTGGTGGTTATACAATTTGTATATGTCAAAACTAACAGAATTGTATACCTAGAATGGGTGGGTTTTACTGTATACAAATTATACCTCTATAAACCTTATTTTTAAAAACAAGAACCAAAAATACTAAACCATTTTATAGCTGCAGATTTAACTCAATTAATGGAAAAATACTTGCCATCTGACTTAATCATCAAAGTCAAAGAAAGTCTGACTTCAATTTTTAATTGAAATGAATGTGTTAATACTTAGGTACACAATACTTTTTAATTCTAAGAGGACAGATTAATACATATATTCATTCATACATACAGCCATACATACATACATACAAACATACCGTGAAGAACTTCCTGTGACCTGGATAAAGTTGATGCCCGTATGATCTACATCAAACTCTCTGCTTTGCTCTCCCTCAATGCCCTCGGAAGTGATTCATTCTTTGACAATAGTTGGAGAATAGAAGAGACAATATGGTTAAATGAAAATTATCACGATTCCCATTGCCCACTACGCAGTACATCTGGATTCTGAATAGCTTTACATAGACCCAAATCTCCTGTTTTTAAAGTTGTACTTTGTCTTTGCAGAAAATTGCACAAAACAGGGAAAGACATGAACTGTAAGTGTGGGTTTCTGGTACTTTCATTACAGGAGGTTTCACTGAAACCAATAGTTTGAATCATTCTTTTGTTTGGTGCTCCTACTTGTATACCCTGGAGTAACACACCAATGTAAGTTTCAGGTACTTTAAAAAAGTCAAAGAAATGTGCTTTCAAATGGGGAACTGGGATAGGAGGCTATTAGAACACCAGAACTGTGTGTGCATCTTTCTGCAGTTCAGTTCTAGGAAAAAGTATATATGGAAGTTGAGAATATGGAAATTCTTCCTCTTAAAACAATCACGTTTACATATTCCCTGGAAAGGCTTTGGGCACCTTCATGCATGCTTAATATGAAAATCAAACTCATACATCGATTTTTATGGTAGGAGAACCACATATAACAACCAGCTGCCATTATATGCTATGTAAATATATATATATTTAACCGAGCTCATCATCAGTTCAGAGATGATTTTATGTCTGTACTTTCTCTTTGATTTTACACCTGAAAAGTGAAATGCAGCTTTCCCTGTCTACATGAGGTTCTGATATGAACAGGTAGACAACGGGAGTGACATTACTAAAACCATGATTTGAGCAAGTTTCAGAAAAGCTATTGCCACTTACGTAAGTAAGTAAATATATTTGTTTATCTAGCTACCCCAGAAAAGAAACTTTACAAATTTCAGCTCCATGTGTTATTAATTTACTATATCTGGACTTGTTGTTTCATTGCATGCAATTTTTCAAGTCTGTAAAAATGGAAGACCAGTGATTTCATGTAAGTGTCCCAGATATGTCCCAGGACTATACACCTAGCCCTCTCGGTGACAACCCTGGCTTACAGTTTGTGCTACCAGGCCAGGAATGCAGAGACAAATGTTCTAATCCTGTTTTATCTCTCATTATCTCTGGTTCTCAGGGTTTTTTTACTACTTTGTACAATTTCCTTTCCTTTTCAAATAAGGGAGCCAGAGCTCATGAACATTTAAGATTTCATTGTGTTTTATAAAATAATTACACACAAAAAAATAGAACTCTGATGAGAACTGATTACTGATGAGCAAATAAAGAAAATGATGTCAAAGTTCATTTAAAATCAAACACATTTAACCAGTTCTGCATTCAAAGACACATATAAGCTTTTTGGGCCTCCTAAACTTTCTTTTCTTCATGCTTCAAACGTGGAGGTAAGAACAAAACAGAATTTTGCGCTTAACCTATTTCACTAATGCTGCAATTTTGCCCCTTTGCACTATTCGTAGGAAGTGGTTGTGCGTCACGCTATCTATATGCCCAATTGATTAGGATTTTTATTACATCACTTCCTGTGGATCTCTGAAATCTATACTATATTGAAAACTGTTTAATCCATCAAGTTAAAATTACTGTTCATTTCAACGTAAGCTTTAGGTATGAGAAATTTAATATGGAACCTGATAGCCTCCTACTTATTAACATTATAATTTCTTTCAATGTTTTACTGCTTGCTTATAAATACATTTTTTGTTAAAACAGAATAGTGCATTCATAGTCACGACTATATACAGGTACAAGTTGTTCACGTTTCTCAAACATTTGGAAGAAATACAAACAAAAACCATATGTTTTAAATCTTCCATGGAATACCTTTCTCTCAGTTGTTCTTATGTTGCAAACGTTTTTTAAGCTGGTAGTATTCCCAAGGAGTACCACTTACCCTCCAGTTTTATGGCAAGTATCCCTACATATATTCATAAATACATTTTTCACTTAAATGTAATTTTTTTTAAACCTAACATTAGTCTCCTAATCTTTTTTTTTTTTTAAATCTTTAATCTTTAGAGCAGCCATCTGTGTCTCACAAGCGGCTTATAAGATGCTAGGCAAACTTGAAAGAACATCTAGTCAACTCTCCTTTTTCAGACCAAAGTGTTCTTCAGCTGATCCAAACAAATGAGAATATGATCAGTTTTCCAAAAGCAGTGATTTTTAAGCATTTTTAGGCATGAATCCAATCTAATAATTGTTGTCGATCCTCTTCCCAGAAAAAAAAATGTACATGAGTGTACATATACCCACAAAATGTTGCATTGAACTTGGCAAAGATCACCAAACCCATCCATGTGGAAGGGGTTCAAAGATCTTTAATAGCTTCTGTTTTAAAGTTTAAAGAAAGAGACCCCAAATGCTTGCTAGGTAACTTGCTCTGTTTTGGATACTTTATACAACAAAAATTCTTATCTTTAACTAAAAGCCCTTCCATTTCAACTTGTTCTCTTCATAGAGGTCATAAAAAACAGCTAGTCACCATTACCTTTCATATTCTTAAAGCCATATTAAGCCACACCTTGGATGTGTCCCTCACCAAGATAAATAATCCCAGCTAAGTAATTCCAGTTTGGCTATACCTTTTCTCAGAGGCCCCATTATTCAATTCTTAATCATCTTTGTTGACTTCCTCTGAATAGTCTTCAAGTTTTCCATACTCCTCTGAGATTGTTGAGCCTATAATTATTCCTTAGATTGTAGCAAAGGTCTATATAAATGGCCTTGGTGTTTAACAAGCCTTGCGTAACCCACTGTCCTGAGCGTGGTGGATGCACCCTTTTCCTGCCATGTTGGAAATTCTAAGCTAACAAATTGTTGCAATTTTATCAGTGGTACTCTTGATTGCTTGATTTGCTAGATTTTTCTTTTGGGAAACAGGATATCGCTTAACATGGCCACCAAGGTTGTGAGCTACACTATTCAGGTGGGCCATTTCCAGAACTCCAGGGGCATTATTTACAGCCTGAACAAGGAGAAGGGCCTCCCTTCACTTAGTACCTAATGGATCCATTTTGGATCCATTTAAAATAACCTATGAAAAACTTATACAACCTGATTTCTTTTCTTCAGTTAACACATCTCTATTTCATTTTCTTTTCAAGTTAAGGAGATTTTCTAGCACCGCTAACTGAACACCAGTACTCACACTACTTGCTTTAATCTCCCTGGAAACCCTGGCTACCTCCTTATTCACTAAGATACTGGTTCAAAGGTCACCCCCTCAGTGACCACTCCAATTTCAGTTTGTACCCCAACTCCACCATGAGGTCGCTTCTGTTTTCTCTTTGTCATAGCACTTACCACTACCTGAAATTATGCTGTTCATTTCTGTTTTATTTTTTTTCCTACCTTTTCCCCTGACTAGAGTAAGCACCACAAAATCAGGGATCTTACCTGGCTGTCTCATTCATTCCTGTAGCATGTAGAACAGTCCTTGACACATGCCAGTCCCTCAGTAAATGTATATGTTTTGTGTGTGTGTCTTAAAAGAAACTGTCCCACATTTATCACATTTCACAATCATTAAACTCCATGTCCTTATGAAAAACTTCTATTTTTCCCTGTGCTTTATGTACATAATTGCTTATTATGTTAAAGTGCTGTGGAATGTCCAGTTATTGAGCTAACTTTGAGGTTTTACTTTTAAAAACACCAAAAAATGTTTTGATAAATAAAAGGAGATGGAAATACTGACTCATCAGTTAAAGCAAAATCAAATTACAGGGAAGTTTTATAGATATACACCAAAATGAAGTGAGGAATTTCTGCATGAGGTGTTTTCACTTCTAGAATATCCCTCCCTGTCCTCCAGAAGCCACGATGGGCTCTGAGAAGTCATAGACAGAAATACAGCATGCCAAAGGAGAAGGAAGAGCTGAAGAAAGCTACAATGCCTTTCTTTTCCCCTCAGGATGAAAAGAGAATTCCCAGTTACACTTTTCTGTGTGCAGAATACATGTCAATAAAAGGGTTTTTTGAAGAATCCCTTGGCTGGCCTATATTGTCTGAGCTCACATATAATCACAGTGAGGCGTAGCTGACATCCACCCTCCACCAGGGACAGAGCAGGGATCTGCCTGTGTCTCCAGGCAAATCCATTAGACAGAAGAGGTCAGGTTCAGCGATCTCTGCTTCTGGTGTTCGGAATCGATGAGTGAGTTTGGTGCTGCTTTTCTCTGAGGAAAGAAACCTTTCCCTTTACACCCTACCTCTTTGCTACGATTGCTTAGGATACTCAGGAGATCTTCAGGATTTCATAGAAGTAATTACAGAATTTGAAAGGACTTTGAATGGCTGTTTTCATTGGACTTTGAACGGCTGTTTTCATTTAAACCAATAGTTTTCAAACTTTTTAAATGTGCCCCACAGGAAGAAATACCTTGTACATGTCCCCCAGTTCACGTACCACTGAAACACACACACACTCCAGAAGTAAGTTGCATCAAACAATACTCACCCTAACTATATGAGCTACATGAAATATTTTCTATCCTCCTCTGAACTATTCTTTTTTTTCCTTTTATTTTTAATGTGGGTTGTTCACACTGTGTTGATTTCATGACCTACGGGCGGACCGCTACCCACAGTTGAACAGTAACGCTTTAGCCATTCCACAGAATGGCAAATGTGAGATCTGAGCACTTTACCTGGTTTTGTCCTAACCTTCCGTGACATTTAGTGTCTTTTCTCATTGAGGTATCAATCTCCAAACTCAGTTTTGGATCATGATAGGCTCTCCGTGGCTTCCCCAGGATTTTCAGAGCATCCTTAAAGAAAAAGACTTGATCAAGGCTAGTACACTATAAACAAGCCTGGAGGCAGAACGCGCTAAATCTGCGAGGGGTCTCTGTCCAATGACAATGAAAATTCTGAGTGTGTTACAAAGACATGCTACTTCCCCATGGGTAATTTGTTTTTAAAGTCAGAGTTATAAAACTTTAGAGCTAAAAGAGACCTTAGCAAATCTAGTCCAGCCCTTTGATTTTATGACAAAAATATTCCCACGCACGTTCCGAGAAGTTCAGAGCCTGGGTCTCGTTCCCTTATCAACAATATTTTAAAAAACAGTATTTGCTGCCATGAGCAGATATATTTTGAACAAACAGAACTTTTATGTTTTTAGAAATAACACAGGACTGATGTTTTTTAATATTATAGAAACACCGAAAGTATTATTTCTAGTATTTAAAAGGGGATGGGGGTTGAGGTCTTAGCACAATATTTTAGAAGTCACAATAATAACTGAATTGTAGAAGGTTTATATTCATGATCCACACATCTGTCTGAAACAGTTGTCCTTGGGGCATGGATTTTGCCATTATTCAGATATTCAACAGATAGTATTTGAGAACCTGGTATCTGCTGTCTGGCATCTTTAGTAAAATAAAATGCTTAGTTTTTATACTACAAATTTTGTTATCCAAGAAACAATACATTGTGAACAGTGTGTATTTCATTGGTCAGACTTCACTGGTATTTTATTGGACATATTTGACCTACCACTCCTAGTTTCTTGGTACGGACCTAGGTCTTTTTACTTCAAGTCTTCTGTTGTACTCAGGGCCCTATCTCACTCGTTATTTTATTCATTAGTAAATATTAATTGGATACCTTAGATGTATCAAGCACTATTCTAGACACTGGAGCTACGGAAGTGTACGGGAAAGATAAGTCTCTGCACTCAGGGAACTTAGGGGGCTCATCATGAGTAGAGAAAACCCCAATCTGGCTTAGTTAACCAGACTCCTCGGGTAAGTATTGAACTATGTCAAGTTTTACAAAACTTGACTTCCAAATCTTCAGTAGCACTAAGGAGACAAGTGTTTACAAAGTTGGGTTCTTTGGGTTATTTAAAAAGTTGTGAGCTCTTTAGCTCACATTGCTGGGTGTTTTGAAGTACGATCCCTAAGTAAGATTCTTCCATTTGACTTTAATCCCTGCCAAGTACGTTATTATTAACTGACAACAGTTGA
The DNA here is from genome assembly GCF_002007445.2 of Ailuropoda melanoleuca. NCBI lineage: Eukaryota > Metazoa > Chordata > Mammalia > Carnivora > Ursidae > Ailuropoda > Ailuropoda melanoleuca. Next base: position 11,388,356 of record NC_048224.1, read on the forward strand.
CAAAGAAATGAGAAGGAAAGAGAGGGATAGGAGGAATGCGAGAGGAGGTCAGGCTGCAGGGGAGGAAGATATCCTCAGAATGAAGCAAGCAAGTAGAAAACTCAAGATTTGCCAATAATATTTTCAGAGTCATGACTACGCACAGTCACAAGAAAACCTACTAATGCTCACAGCTCAAGTAGAGTTGAATCTAGCAGAAGTGGGGAAACTGCTGGCACTCTTTTTCCAGAATTGCATTGTTTTGATGTTCTGACTCAAGTCTTAAACATGCCATTTCATGATCGGCTAAGCCTCGGAGCAACCACACCCTCTTCTTGGCAAAAATATATATCATGTTACATTACCAAGAAGAGCACAATGGAAAGTTTTTTTAAAAATAATAAATAAACAACACATCTTATTTATAAATCATGTCAAGATTTTCAAAGACTTGCCTAGGTCCATGGTGAAACCCCTGTTTGTTTGCTGTATAAGATGTAGCTTGCAGAGTAACTGCTTGAACGGCAAGCTTCTTTTCAATCTCAGCATCTTCAGCCCCAACCAACCGGGGGGGGTGCGGGGGGGCGATCCTCTTTAGTGGTAAAAGTAGATCCAGGTTTTATGGCTGGAGAGAGTCCAGGGCACTCAAAGTGAAGCAGATGGTTGTGAAGAATTATTTATGGCAGATTTTGTGATGCCTGTGTTGTACTCTGATTTAATAGAGGGGAAAATGAAATTTGAAGCAGAGTGAATTCAATTTCCAAATTTTACTAGGTGTACATGCAGGTTTTACACCAGGGTACTGTCGCTACCCCCAGCTTCTTTTCATGGCTCTCATGAAAAAGTAAGTTCTTCCTTGAACAGACCTGTGAAAATACTCTGTTGGGGCACCCACAAGAAGTCTCTGGGATAACACTGCTGAAGTCCACACAGTGGACCCATTCTCTCGTAACACACACCGTGGGTGACATCCCTGTCTATAATGAGCATATTCACATTTCAGTAGAAATCACTCCTCCAATAAAAAGGGGAAATAATTATAGAATCCTAAAGCAAATGGTACCACAAATTACTTTTGCTGACTCTTCATAAAACCCTTATATTGGCATGTAAGCAGTAACATTGCCATCTAAAGATATCAAAACATTGTCATTTGGCATGGAAAATTAAATACACGTGTCCGATCTAATTTTTAATAAGTGTAACTTCTAAAGCGAGTCCCGATTATTTTCCCACACCTCATCTCCAAAGGGAATATTGTGAATACAAAAACGTTGTATAAAAAAGAACCAAAATAAATCTTATCATTAAGAAACATAATACATAAGGTCCAGATTTTAATAAATAATAAATATTTTATTTTATATTATTTTTTCTCTTCTTCAGAAGTATTTTATAATAGTAAATATATGTCACAGAAAATGTACCATTTTAAATATTTGTTCTGTGTCATTAAGTACATTCAAATTATTGTGCATTCATATCTATCACCCATCTTCAGACTTTTTCATCTTTCCCACTGGCAACTCTATACCCATTACACATGGATTCCCTATATTCCCCCACCCACCTGCTGATAACGACTATTCTACTTTGTCTCCGTGAATTTAACTGCTCTAGGTACCTCGTAGAAATGGAATCACACGTATCTTCAAGTTTCCTCCATGTTGTAGCATGAGCCAGAATTTCCTTTTTTTTTTTTTAAGGCTGAATCATATTCCATTGTGTTTATACCCTACATGCTTATCCTTCATCTGTCAATAGAAACCGACATTGCTTACACATCTTGGCTGTTGTGAATAATGCTGCTGTTAACGTGGGTGTACAGACATCTGTTTGAGTCTCTGTTTTCATTTCTTTGGGGTATATATTCAGCAGGGGCATTGCCGGATCCTATGATAATTGTTTAGTTTTTTGAGGAATCATTCTTGTGCTTTTATAATATGTACATTCAACAAACACTTAGTAGATTCCTTCTGTGTGCCAGGTAGCCATGCCAAAAGTCGAGAATGAACAGACAGACACAAAAACTGCCTTCAAGGCTGACAGTCTAACGTTTGGGTAGTTTGCTGTTGTTCTTTTGATGGTGGTAATGATTTGCAGTTATGCATTAGCTCTCTTTCCCAGCCTTCTTAAGACCAGTCATATATTTGTACAGTATATGGCAAAAGTGCCCTCATGACCCCAAGTTTCACTAACTTGAGGCTTTGAGCAACTTAGACAACTAGAACCAGATGGAAATAGTACATTGTCCCATATGTCAGGTGACTCAGGACATTGCCAACCCCTCCCCCATATACATCATCTGTTATAGTAGCTTCAAGAGAAAATCATTTCAGCTAAATCAGAAATTAGATTAATGGAACCTGTACAAATGATATATAGTAGTATTTTATGAATTCTACTAAGGTATTAAATTTGATTATGGGGGAACAAGTTTTTCCATTCGAATGGCATTCTACCAGTGGAAGCAGTGTGAATAAATTTTCTTAAATAATTTTGAAGCTTCTCCAAATAACTAAAGATAGCAAAATGTGAAACTTAGAAAGGGTAGGAATAGCCTTGGAAAGTTTGATAAATCATGGAGGTGACAAAAATGAGTTTAATTGCCATAAGGATAAAGAAAAACATTGTTTTCATCAGCATGAAATCACTCTCTTATTCCATCATCTCCTTCGAAGTGCTCCATACATGGCTTCCTTTTTACAATCACAGTGTTTTTCCATACATGGCTTCCTTTTTACAATCACAGTGTTTTATTTTAAACCCTATACCCCATCTTCTTCCAAACAAATCGAAAGGTTGTTTAAAGTAAAATTGCAATGCAAAAATACCAAACCACTTACATGGAATAACAGAATGTAAAAGTCAAGGAAAAATGATGAAATTTTTTAAAACCATAGGCTGAGGAAAGATCTAACCATTGAGCACAAATTTTTAGTCTGAGCTTCCTAGTAGCCAAAGCAAAGATAGAAACTCGGGGAGTTTCACATTTCTATATTGGCCATTAGTCAAAGCCAAAGAAATGATGTTTGTTCATAGATCCTAAGCCGACAGAAGACTATATAGCTTGGCCTATTTATTTAATAGTTTTGCATAATCCTGCCACCAGGATATTATGTTAAAGCATACATGTTGTATTAAACACATTTCTTTCTCTCACGAAATTCTGGGGGTAGGCAGTCTAGGAGCACGATGATACTCCTGGTGTCAGGCAGCCAGGACCCTTTTTCTGGTGCATAGTATCACCTCCAGATTACCTCATGGTCCAAGATGGCTGTTCCAGTCTTCACATCATCATTCCCACCAGACGGAGGAGGAAAGAGTGAATGAAGCACAGTATGCCCCTCAAGGACATCACTTGGAATTATATACACTACCTCCCCTTCTGTTTCCTTAGTGAGAATCTTGTCACATGGTCACATATAGCTGCAAGAGAGGCCAGAAAATGTCTCTCTTCTGTTTGGGCATGTATGCTAGCTCATATGTATAATAGCTAATATTCTGCCACATGTATGCTATTTAAAATTTTTGTCCCGTTACATGTAGGCATGACCTTAAAAACCAAGCTATTGAGAGAAAAAGTAGATGCGTGTGGTTACAGTAAACATTCTACTTACAAGGCTATCTGAGGCTGACAAGAACATTTTTATCAGAGTCTGAGTGATAAGAAAGCAAGGGGACAGAGAGGGTGAGGTGGGGCAGGGGTAGTGGCCAAGGGAAGATACGTAACCAAACACACAAACCAAAAGCTAGGCCTGTATGACCATTCAGACAAAGATGTGCCTCTCTAAAACAGACCTTGCCCAAGTCCTCACAATTGTGAGCCTGGGACCTTACTGCCTCTTTATTTTGCACACCCCAGTCATGACCCGTCCTACAGTCCTCCTCGAGGTATGATCAAGTGACACGTAGCAAATTTATCTCGCTAGATTTAAATGCAAGAAACCTCAAGGCTAAGACTCATGTCCCCTCCAGCTGTTCCCCAAGGCTTTTGTGTTTAGCTCCCACCCTACAATCATATCTAAAGAATGGGGGTTCTCCCCTTTATCCTTGGAATCCTACACTGTCTGTAACTACTAGTTTCTGTTCTGGGAAACCAATGTGGGATTTTAACTTCTAGGAAATGCATGTGTAGATAAGATAAATCTCTGGATTCTTTTACCTATTTCTTCCGATTGCACCCCACATTTCCCCCTCAGGGCACTTGGAGATGGGTAACTTTTTGTTGTTATTGGCTTGTATTCAATTCTCTGTGTTGTTACCCAATATAATGTTTTCTCTTTTTGCCATATTTACCAAGATCCAAATTCCTTCATCAAGTATTTTCAAAAGAAAGGCCCACCACAGGATACAAACATAGTGATTCAAAGGCGCACCTGCACCCCAATGTTTATAGCCACAACGTCCACAATAGCCAAACTATGGGAAGAGCCCAGATGTCCATCGACAGATGAATGGATAAAGAAGATGTGGGGTATTTACACATACACACACACACACACACACACACACACACACACACAATGGAATACTACTCAGCCATCAAAAAAATGAAATCTTGTCATTTGCAATGGCACACATGGAACTAGAAGGTATTATATATGCTAAGTGAAATACGTCAATCAGAGAAAGACAAATATATTATTTCACTCATGTGGAATTTAAGAAACAAAACAGATGAACATAGGGGAAGGGAAGAAAAAATAAAATAAGACAAAATCAGAGAGGGAGACAGACCCTAAGAGACTCCTAACTATAGGATGCAAAGTGAGGGTTGCTGGAGGGACGCTGGGTGGGGGGATGAGGTAACTGGGTGATGGGATTAAGGAGGGCACTTGATGTAATGAGCACTGGGTATTGTATGCAACTGATGAATCACTGAACTCTACCTCTGAAACTAATAATACAGTATATGTTAATTAATTGATTTTAAGTTAAACAAAAGACAGGCCCACCACATTTTGAAGTAGGAAAGATAAAACATCCAACTTTACCCACAATCTCTATGTCCTTTCAGAAGCTTAAAATATAAACTATACTATAAATTGTTTTTAATTATAGGTTCTTTTTCAGCATTCCTTTATTTGATAGTTTTTGATATTTTTTGACTATGTTTATACTTGTGATATGAGATAATCTTTCTAATTTAACAGAAAGGCCATTCATCTACTGGGTTTTAGCAAATATAACCAGCATACAACAGGAATAAAATTAAATACTACACAATGATCTATTTTGTTTTAGAGGAAGAGGACTCTGATTTTCTGTGGTTTAAAGGCTATTATGAAATTCAAATTTTATTTTATCTTTAATCTACATTTGTCCTTAGTTTTCAGAGACTAGCTTTTGTTTTGCAATTCTCCTGCTTGCCTCTGTTTTCTCTTTTCTTTTTTCCTGACACCGTATCTGTAGGCATAGCATATGTTCATCAGCTCAGATGTTAATTTGACAAATATTTATCTGATGCCAATGTTGTACGAGGAGATCTCTGAGCTATACCTTAAAGGTTAGCAAGGACTTGAGCAAGACAGAGATGACAGGGAGGATGTTCCAGGCAGAAGGGACAGGATGAACAAATACGCAGGAATGGAAGTACTTGGAGTGGTGGGGTAATATCAGGTACTTCAATTGGACTGCAGCATGACTTTCTATTATCCTGGGACTAGAAGCAGATCAGGGAGGTCCTTGAATGCCAAGCTGAGGAATTTGGCTTTTGCCTTTTACTTCCACTCTCTCTGTATTGTCTATAAATCTGTTAACACTCCTTCACCTTATTGTCTGGCTCTGGGATAATTATTTTATCTGTGAAGAATGATGTCATGGAAATAGTACTGAACTAAGAATCAAGGGCCTCAGATTTATATATTACACTTGGGTTTAATATATGGATATTACAACCATAATTCAAACCTCAGCAATTAAACTGGTGTCTGTCTGTGTCAAAAAGGCTGCAAGAGATAGTTTATCTGCTTCCACAATATTTATCGAGCATTGCACACAGTAGGTGCTCAATAAGTGCTTGTTGATCTAATTCAGTAACAAACCTCTGTGATCCATGACACAGCCCCAGCAATGTAGAAAAAAGAGGAAGAAGGACTACCAGTTTGGAAGTGGTGAATAATTCTATCCTCCCCATGTGGTTCAGTGCTCTGTTATGAGTTTGTCTGTTTTTTTTTTTTAAGATTTTATTTATTTATTTGACAGAGAGAGAGACAGCCAGTGAGAGAGGGAACACAAGCAGGGGGAGTGGGAGAGAAGAAGCAGGCTCCCAATGGAGCAGGGAGCCCAATGCGGGGCTCGATCCCAGGACTCTGGGATCACGCCTTGAGCTGAAGGCAGACGCCTAACAACTGAGCCACCCAGGCGCCCCAGTGAGTTTGTCTGTTTGTTTGCTTTCTCGGGGCAGGGGAAGAGAGTCCTAGGATTAGAATCTAAATTATGATAATGATTTTTTTCCCCAGAATTTAATTAGAATTTTCAAACACACTGAAAGGTTGAAAGATATGTGCAGTGGATACTCATATGCCCACCAACTAGCATGGTAATATTAATCTCTTACCCTGTACTGAGCTATACTCTGCAAACCCCTTGCTCACTGCCCACAGCTGCTCTGTGGTGCTGACCATTATTCTCGTCATATAACAGCTTAAAACAAAAACAGGCAAAAAACTGGGCTCGGTGACTTTGAGCAATTTATTTCTTTAAAGCCCTCCTGGTAATAAGGGGAATGGCTAGAATTTGAACTCTCTGGCTCCAAAATCTGGGTTCTTTCCACTGCACTAAGTAGCCTCCAGAATCCCTCTCTGCTACTGGCCAGGGTTACAGATTCTGAGTATCTACAGTGTGAGAAGCCCTGAATTAAGCATTGTAGGCAATAAAAAGAAATGTAAGCTGAGGCTCTTGGGGCTTTAGGCAACTCAAGATGAATCAAATCAAATTTTTAAATCTGTTGAGTTCCTTCCCTATGTAACATGCAGGCCTAGACACTTTATAGGGAGAGATCACTGAGGATGTGATTTGATACTGTGAGACAAAGACTTGAAAAACTTATTTCTTCCTTTTTAAGCAGTCTAAAATAGTGGGTCAGGGTGAATAAAAGCCTTGGTCTTACATGTTCCTGCTTTCTCTCTACTTATTTTGTCCTCCCTATCTGCAAAGCCTTTCCCCCTTTCTTACCATCTCTTAAAAGTCTCTGTATATCTCAAGGTATTTTTCAATTTTTCTTTCTTCCATTCCGGTCCTCCTTACTGAGCCTTCAAACTAGCAATGATCTCTCCCTTCTCTGAACTCCTGCAGCCCTCTGCTCTACAAAGAGGTAGTGTAGCTTAGTGATTAAGAATACAGATGACCCCTGAGATCCTGGCCCTTCCCCTTCACGGATATGTGATCTTGGAAAATACTGGATTCTCCATGCCTCAGTTTTCTCCTTCGGTAAAGGGGACATATCAGTCAAGGATTCTGTTTCAGAGAATTGAATTTCCTCTTGCTAATTGAAGCAGAAAGTGCTGTATTATAAAGGAATCAACTAACTCACAAGAAGTTGGAATTGCCAGCAAAAAAAAAAAAAAAAAAGACTCTAATGGGAGCTTTCTGAAGACTCCCAAGCTACTTTATGGTAACAGGAGCTCTGCCTCTTCAATAACCACTATATCACCAGCTGACTGGAAAGGCAAGGTCTCCAATATGGTTGCCCACCTTCTCTGATCCAGCAGATAAACTTCATGGAAACTAGCCTCTGGTCACCCACAAAGGTAGTGAGTGTTTGGCATGGTCACAGATAAACTGCATTGCGCTAGGACATTTTAACAAGCACAGAAAGCCAAGTGTGGTCTTTGCCTCATTTCTTCTTTTAAATCTTACGGGAGCGCTCCTGGGCAGCCAAATCTAAAATACATCTGGTATGCTAGCTGCAAGGGAGTCTGAGAAATGTAGTTTCTAGGTTTCCAGCTTCTACGTTTCAGGAAGGCACTAGCTGGGGCAAATGTTGACCGCTAATCGATCATAAATCATATCCATTTGAGGATAATAAACATACCTCCCCCATCGGGTTGTTGTGAGGATTATATGAAATAATTAAGTACTTAGAACAGTGACTGGCACATGGGAGACTCTCAGTAAATGCAACTATCTTCATCAGTCATCGGTCTCGGGGAGCTGTCCAAGCCGAAGACCTCAGATATAGCTCCAAATTCCCACCTGCTAATAAGTAATGTTGATGAATCCACTTTCCATATAAAAGCATCAGTTTCGCTAACTGTAAATTGAGGATAATAACCACTCGCTGCCTTACAGAATTTCTGCTCACGTCACATGAGGTCATGCATGAAAGGTGATTTGGGAGCTGTAAGGAACGTTCTAGTCGCTGTGGTGTTAAATGGATATTAGGTGAATTGGAGAGGTCCAGATTCCTGCTCAAATTCCAGCTCTGCCCCTGAGAGTAGCAGTGGGCTTCCTGTAGTTTTACCTTATTCATCCCCACACCATGTTTTCCTGCTTTTAATTTTCAGAATTAGCTGGTGAAATTAAACAATTTCCATGCCTGCCCGTGCGGCTAGTAAGGCTCAGGCGCTGCCATTCCCCTGTCCTGCAAGAGGGGAGATGCGGTTCTACCCAGGTCGTCAAGGCTCCCCACCCCCGAGTTCTTTCCAGAAGACTCTCTGCTCTCTCCACTCCGAGTACTGCAACTGGAGGGCCAAGCGAGGAGGCCCAACCTCAGGAAGAGACAGGTGGCTCTGGCGTGAATGCTGTAATGCATTCTCCCCAGGGAGAGAAATTCTGAGAGTTTAGCTCACTCTTTCCTGCCATAAAGCACACTGAATGTTAACAGCTTGCTCCTGTCCAAGCTGGTGTTTTTTAAATTAAGTATTGTTAAATCCATACCATTTGGAATGATGCTTCAGACAGCCCTGACACTCTCTCTCTTGCTTCTGCTTTCATTTCACCTAATATATTGTACAGGGAGCCAGTAACCAGTATTATGGCAGCTGCGGCCACTGCTGCTGCTCAGCCCGGGCAGACAGCTTTAATGTAGATACCTGAAGAGAGAAAAGGAGCTTGGCCAACGCCCTGCTCTCACGCCGTAAAGGGCCTTTCCCGGGGCCGCCGTTAGTAAGGATCTAGATTACCTAGGGTTTTATGTTATTTTTCCTTGGCACTGGAAAAAGTTTAGAAATGACAAAGGTGGGAGACAAAGAAGCTGTAGATTAAAATAAGATACGTTCCATTGTCAGGTAACAGAGCCATGGTAAAACCTGGGTAGCCTGCCTTCTGCTCCTTCACCTTCACTATAAACATCGCCCTCCGACCTGTATGACACCACTGGCAGCATCTGAAAGTGTGCGTGTGGGTGTGCAGGTGTATACAAACACACAGATATGTGCATGTATATGAGGGAAGAGTGATTCAGGGTCAGAAGGCCAGTTCTAGCCAGTGGGGCCCGAGGCAAGTCATTTAAGCCCTTTCAGCCTCAGTTTCCACATATATAAAATTGTGTGAGTACTTTACCGACTTCACAGAGTAGTCATAAAGGTCAAATGAGACTGTGGGTGTAAAACCATTTGCAGCCTTTAAAGAGATGACATGAACTTTGGTAATTATCAAAATTAGCTCATCCCCAAAACTTACCCCAATCACCCTCCCCCCACTTGATTTTGTTCTCCTTTTTCTAAAATTACAGTGAGCTTGGAGTTTGCCCTGCACTGTGTAGTGTTTGACCAAAGAATTGCTTTTCCTAGTTTCCCTGGGCATCCCCAACAGGAAAGGAGATGCTAGGAGCACTGGGACCGGAAGCAGGAGACATCGTGGTGGGCATTCAACAGATGGTTGAGGGCTTGACTTAAAAATATCACAATATGCAGAGACCGTATTGAGGTGAAGGTGACCATTGTGCTAGACATCAACATGTCCATCCAAATTCCAAGGCAGAAATCTCGGATTCAAAATATCTAGGAAATATTTTTTTCCAAAGTAGGAAGGAATCTAGACCAGCATGCTAGTAGCTACCAGTTATTCTCTGAGAATGCCGATTTTTCCCCCCATTCTTCTGCAAATGATATCCTACCATTACCATTGTTGCTACTATTCCTTCTTCTGTCACCTGTTTGTCCCTTTGGTCTACCTGTTGAGTGATGGTTCCGTGTGAACCAGGGAGCAAGTGGTGTTCAATAAAATATCCCATCTTACAGAACTAGTTGGTACTCTTTAGCTAATGACTCTGCTAGAAGAAAAAACCCTGTAGCAGAAAGGTCCACGGCATAAAGGAGAGATGCAGAACACAGCTTTATGAATGAAAGTTTATTTCCATCAATCCATTTCTTTAATAGAATGATTTCAGATAACACCAGTCAAGTATTTTTACATCTACTCGTGAGTTCTCTTCAGCTTGTGAGCATTAGCTGGTTTTTTCACAGATTTGTAAAACTAATCTCTCTGAAAGGGAACAACAAACTTCAAAATAGGACCTCTTTGTTTGGATTTTTACTCTCCATTTTCCTAAGTGAGGGACAAGGTATGTATGCCCTGACTCTCCTAACAGGTTGAAAATGGGCATTTTAAAGCTCTTCTGTCTTTAACTGATAGACCGTGTGAAGTAAGTAACCCGACGTTGGACAAGCGGCTTTTCTTCACCTTTCTGAGAAGCAGTGCTGTGGGTATGTAGACGGGCAGACCTGCCTGTATTCACATGCCCATTGTGGCTCGATCAGGTTTTCCATAGTTGTGTGTTCCCGACTCTTGTCAGTACTTTTTATTAATGAGAGGAACGTCTTCTACCTCCAACCATGTGTATTTCTGGCTATCGGGAAATCTACAAAGGAAAAACCTCCTGGTGACACACCTATGGAGATGGAAGGTCAAGTTTGCTATTTCATTCTTTCAAACACTCAAAGATTTTTTGAGCAGATAAGGGGAAAGACGTCCTTGTTTGACATTTGACACTTTCCTAAAACTGTAATAAAATCCTCCTCTGGTAGAGTCAAATCTTGATCGCTGGCGGATTAACCAGACTTAGAAGCTTCCTGACCTTCTCTTTGCTGTTCCTGGCCTTGTCCTCATTTCACTGCTCATTAGCGCTTCCTCCAGAGCCTCTCCCGTCCAAGCCTCTTGCAACAGTAGAAGGGAAGCGGAGGTACACTCACTTCAGCCCTTTCTGCCGCTGTGTTGTAGCTGCCCTGATAAAGGACGCGGATAAGGACGAGGCGGAAACGGTGGGTTAAAAGGGTTGGGGATTAACTGAGGATTTAATTCATCCTTTTTTCCCTCCCCCTGCCAAAGCAGATAGTGGAGAGTTGGCAGTGTGTCAAAACCAGGCGGTTCCTCAACCCCAAATTTCAGCCCCATTCATCCCAGTCTTTGTTAAAGGGGCTTTTTTTTTTTTTAAAGGAGGAGATCTAAAGTCTAACTGTACCTTCACGGTAGTAAACCTTGGATATTTAAATTGTCACTTTACAAAGAAGCAGCTTGCTCCCCCGCAACCCCCCCATAGATCAAGTCATTAATACCCAAAGTTAACTTACGTCACAATTTAGGTTTAGTAAGGAACTTCCAAAAACCTCTATAGTCTCCCTTTTCCAAGTCAAGGGAGAAAATAAAGGAACTTTATGGAAAAGGAATAAAGCAGTTGTACAGAGCACGTTTAAACGGCACGTTAAGTCGGTTTTTGTCTATGGTTCTTTACCTTTATGGCATGTTATATATTGACAGGGATTAGGTTTCTCTCCGGAATGAAACAATACAGAGTCCCAGGGAGCTACTGTACTTGACAAAGCAACAGGCACCCGCACACGCAAATGGCAAACGGAAAGGTATCTCACAAAGAACTAACCAGGTTAGTTCCAAGGAGAGGGCTTTGCTCGGCTTGCGCAACTCTGCATCTTTTGCATTTCTCCGCTCGCTGTGGCCGCGCGCTCTGCTCTCCTTTCTTTTTCGTCCCGTTCCCCCCTTTTTGCTCACACTGTTACACTTTCTCTGTCCCCCGGCTTTGTTATTCAGCATGTCTGATTAGCAGCAGCCTGATTGGCTGGCTGCCTGCTCCGAGAGAGATTCCATTCAGCTTACCCCCCACCCATCCACCCACCCACCCACCCTCGGTCAGGAAATGTGAGCGGGGCTGATGGAAGCTGATAAGGCAGGGCCGGAGTGTTAGCACCAGTACTGGATGTGACAGCGCGCAGAGGAGCACTTAGCAGCCCATTCAGTGTCCGATTCGGATTCCGGCAAGGATCCAAGCATGGAATGCTGCCGTCGTCGGGCAACTCCTGGCACACCGCTCCTCTTTCTGGCTTTCCTGCTCCTGGTAAATGCCTTTTCGTTTCAATACGTTGCTATTGCCACTTAGTCTGGGTGCTGTTGGGGGAGTGTGTATATGTGTCTGTGTGTGTGCGCGAGGATCTTGATCTTGAAACACCAGGTAAAATAATTTACACGATTTAAAAAAAAAAAAAAGGAAAAGGAAAAACTTTCAGAACTTTTACTCCAACTTCCCAAGCAAAATAAAGTACTTTGTGGGGGTGGTGAGAGGTATGGAATAATCTCGAGACTCCAGCTTTAGGATATACTGCATAGAGCTAGTTCCGTGAGCTGGGGACTGTATAAATGGTGGTGTGTATGCTTGGAATTTGGGTAACAGACGTCCTGAAATCAAACTCACTCACTGTGGTGTTCCTGGAATTTTTGAAGGATGGGCTGTAAGGGGCTTTCCCCCACTGCCTTTTATGAATCCTTCTCCCTCTCTGCACACGTGCTATGGAACCAGGTAAAAGAGGGATTGAGAGCCGGTTTGCAGCCAACCCAGATTACAGCTCCTAATGACTGTAAGTCCTCTATGGATACAAGTTAATGCTAGTATTTATGAATTGAGGATTATGGTCTTTGATCTCAGATCTGCATTTAAAGAAGAAGAAAATGCTGACTTTTTCGTGCGGCTGCTTTCCATAGTCACAGTGATAAGATGCTCTGCTCTAGGACACCAGCACACACTGCATTTTTGACTCAAAGTAAATGTTCCGTTGTGACTCATACTTGGTTTTACGGGCAGAAAATGAACACGGACTGTCCAAAAAAAATCGACACTCAAAATATTAATAGCAATGCACATTTTTTTAAACCAGAGTGTTCTGGGCAGGCAGCTTCATAAACCTCATCTGGAGGTTCGATTCCAAAATTTGCACACACCGATTCCAAACAAATGTGATTGTAGCTCTCCTTGTCACATTTGTGGCATGCCAGCACTTCCTCAGAAGGTAGTAAGACAAGAAGGGAGCAAGGTAAAAACGTAAGGAATATATAGGTTGCATTGATTCGTTGATGCTAAAGGAATGTTTTGTTCTGATTAGACTCTGGCAAATTTGATCTGCGCTATAGTTTTGAAGAAGGGAAGCAAGCCATTTGGTACAAATTGAAGAACTCCACAAAGATTCATCAGATAGAGTAATCAGACAGTGTTTAAATATTTTATACATTCCCACTTCTTTGCCTCATTGTAGCCAGGAAATCATAATGCTGCCCTGCAAATGCTATAAATATAGAAGTATATTTTCAGATTTTCAAAGACATTTAAAGGCACACTGAATTTTAAGCTGGGATAGACTAAGTTTTAGCTGTTGTGAGGAATATGAAAAGCAGAATGTTTAGGTGTGCTTTATGACCAGTGGAGCAAGCAATTTATGAAAGGTGTCTCATTTTTTCCATATGGGACGTGTTACTTACATACACACCATTAGTTTGCCTCATCTTTCCTTCTTTGTGATTTTTTTAAAAGTGTGTGTTATTTCCCCCATTTAATTGCATCATAAAGCCAATTACCAGTACACGTTGCTTTTTTGGTATCTTCATATGGAAATATGATCTCATTGTATTTTGGAAAAACTGTCCCATTCAGGAATAGGCTGTTTCGCTACCCATTTGGTAACTTCATTATATCCCTCTTTGATATCTTGAATGTTAGGATCTGTATTTGAGCATATAATTAGACTTATGTGGGAAAAAAAGAAGTGTCTGTTTATATCAGATTTAAAACACAAAACATACTTTGTTTAAATCACGATAATTGTATTATGAGGATAAAATGAAATCAAACTCAGGTTTGGTTTAGTTCTATATTTGAACAAATTGAGATTCTGAGGATCACAAGACCTGATTGGTGAACACCAAGAGATACCCCTGTGCAGAGTAATAACAGCATGGTAATACCTTCCACGGATTGTGTGTCTCCATGTGCCAAACACCAGGCCAGTTGTTTGAAAAGTTTATCACAAGGAATCTTCACAATCATCTTGCAAATAGGCATTTTAAAACCTATTTCACAGATAGGGAAACAAGCTTATATTTGGATGCAGAGGTCAAATAATGGAGAGAAAATAACTTGTTTGCTTTGTACTATGGTTGTAAAATGTTTAGCAGTGATGCAAGCAATGACGGAAGTTGGCCCGCAGTCTTTGTTGAAGACATTCAGGGTTTTTGCCTCATCTTGACCATTAAAGTGATGTACAGTGTTATGGGCACTTGTTACGTTGGCTCATGCACTGTCCCCTTCAGCTCCATAACCAGAATTAAAAGGTGGGCCTAAGAGAAAGTGAGCTGAAGCTTCATCAGCAGTTGACTTAGAACTAGAAGTTGACCTTCGGTCTGGATGGAGGAATTGAACTAGGGGGCTTGTTTTCCCCATAATCATTTTATACATTAGAAGAACCTATCTACTCTTAGAATTAATTTATGTAACTTTTGAAGATCTCTTTATCTTAATTCGAAAACATCCTGTTTGTTTAGTGCAAGTCCAGTGTCCCCTTCAAAACAGGGTCCATGATCACCGACAGCCGCGCCATCTGTATCGTGGCTTGGTGCTTGAGGGGGTGCGAATATCGATTATTGTTCACCCGCAGTTTTGTCAAAATCCCTTCCCCTTGGAGCATGCTTCCTGAGAGAATGAGGTCCCCATGTCTTTTGTATCATATTTTCCTGCAAAGCTCATACATCGTAGACTTCTTTTGTACTCTGGACACACAATAGGACAGTATGCCTATCAAGAGATTTCATCCTGATATTCGGGTGAGCTGAAGTCACATCACCCAGCTTCCCCTCTCTTCCCACCCTGTACCCCTCCTTCATTCTCCCTCCTTTGTCCCAACTGTGGAGCTCAAAAGGAATGTGGCAGAAACCATGACCGGCCATTGACATACGTGTCCATCTAAACTTGAAGTCGAATCGCTTCTTGTCAGAAAGGCATTTAATCACATTTGCATTTGCTTTTTGTTTCTTTTAAGTGGTTTTAAGCTCTTTCGCCTGCTATTGTGGGAGTTGCAAGAGTAACACTTGGAATTATAATAAAGTACATGTGTTTTTCTGTTGAATTTCTTTTTCTTCTCTGCACTAATTTATACATGGAAACTAGTCAAACACAATAGCCCGTTCCCTTCGGTCGCTCTGGCACTGTCCTCTACTATTATCTAAGTGTATCTATCTTGGATGGCGAGAAGCACCATTAGCTTGTGGAATGAATGTTAAAGCCCTTATTTACAGCAGATTGTGAGCTGTTCTAATGAATGTGGCGTGCGTGTGTGCACGCGTGCTCGTACTCGCACACACACAAGTACTTTTCTATAACTGTCCGCTCTGCACCTATTTCTTATTCTCCTGCCTAGACCGTCTTTAAATCAAGCTGAAGGATTTTTCACCTGAACCTACAGAACATAGTGAGGCATTTTTTATACATTATTTTCTTCATGTTTTCATGAAGTTTCTTGTCTGGACATGGTCAGCTACAGTTTTCCTTCCCCGGACTCCTGTTTTTAGTGTTTCGGTCTGCTCAGGTCCACTTTCTGGCCCCCGTTCTTATTTTCATATGAACCAGCACTATCGCCTCATATAAGTGGAGGGAAGCATGTCCAATAGTGGTCACTAGTGAACTACAAAAGAAATGTGTTACCCCAGGGAAGTTTTCCTTGAAAGACCACATGGATATTAAAGACTTTGGAGAAAAAGAGAGAAAACTCATGGACATATCTGTTGGTGCATTTATGGGAGTGCAAATACATATTGATTCTGCTTTACGAACGTGTATGGATAAGGCGGAAAGCAGTCCCCTAGCACACCACGGCTTAGACTATTATTCAAACTCAGATGCCGCACAAAATTCAAATAATAACAAAATTAAGGTCAGTGTTAGTGTAATTTTAATCAGTAAAGTGTGGTTAACCACTGTACCTGTAACTCATTTAAAACAAAACAAAAGAAAACAAAAAACCTCATTCGTGTTGTTGCATTTTGCACAGGAATTATTTGGAGGAGACACGGTCTGGTCATTTGGTTCTCCCCTTCATTATGGTTGAATCAAAATATAATTTTAGACTCTTTCGGGAAAAAAATACAGTGTCCTCTGAGTGTCTGCATTTCGTGCATCATCTAATAGAGTGCCTTTAACACACAGGCATCGTAGCTGTTGGTGAACTCACTTAAGGGAGGAAAGGGCTCACAGAGGCTACTACCCGGCTCACTAATTCTCCACCCACGTGGCGTCTCCTTCATGTAAACAGTCCAGTTTCTCTAAGTGACAGCTCTGCTTTTAATATGTCTAGTTCAGGTTCCAGGTCTAATTATGTAAGTTTCTCACATCTCATTGTTTCATCCTACCTTTCCCTCCTTCTGCATACTTTCCCATTTCTTGTGGCCTCATGAGTAGAGTGACCCAGAAGTGACCTCTCCTAGCATGGGGGCCCTCATCTTTTTTTGAGAGAGACCATTCCTTGAATCATCATGAATAACCTACTAGTTGCGTGTGTTGAGATAATCACAGGAAAATGTGTCTAAATCAAGTGTTACAGGCTTGCTGTTTTTACTAATTTTCTTCTTCTAGAGAGCTGGCTTCCAACTTTGTGTTTTCGCCAGAATGAGACAAGTTCATGTCATTTTCTGTCTCCATCATAAAAACCATACCATGTGGTTGAATTTTGGCTTGATTGGCAGTCCTGGCTCATGAGCGGCTTAGGACTGGCATACCAGAGGTGATGTCAGTCCTAAAGGATCCTAATTGAAATAGGCCAGCACAGCTGTGTGGGGAGCCTGCCTGCTAACTGGGGTAAGCTGCTGCTATCAACCCCTTCTTTCCATGAGCTCAAAAATAAGTGACTAAATCTCCCCAATTCCCGAACTTCAAGATTAAAACCTACATTGAATAAAGCTTAACTGTTCTGGTTTCCCCTCCCGGGAATTTTGCTAACTGGAGCACCCAGCATGTCGAGGGCATTAGGAGTTTTCTGGCTATGTCAGGAAGCTGTCCTGGTGGCAGTGGTCTGTAGCCACCAGTGACCTCTGGCTTGCTATTAGTTGGATTTCCAGAGGCTCAGTGTTTATAAATCAGTGTGGATATTTTCCTACATTTACTAATGGTCTCTATTTCAGTCATGGACATATATCTTATCTCATGAACTACTGCAACCTTCTCTAGAAGAAATATCGTAATGTCTACTTGATTACCCCCACCCCAAATCCTCCTGCTGTATGGGTAGCATTTAGTAATTGTTTGTCAGAGGCACAAATAATTGTAATCTACAATATGTTAAGATGTCACTTCTTCTAGTTCTTGAGCTCCCTTGCATTTATCTCCATCATTGTACGTCTCCTGCTGTGCTTACATTCCTGTCCACGCCACGAAATTGTGGGTGACAGCAGAAGCGACTTGTCCCTCCCACCTCTGTCAGAATGCCTGGTAATTAGATCTCAGTGAATGTTGTTGAATGGATGAATAAATCCATTCTCAGCGAATGTTGTTGAAAAGATGACTTGGCAAGATAAGTTGAGAAGATGGTAAAGTACAAACAGGAAGGGAAAATGTGAACACCCATTTCACTAATTCTGGCTTCGGTAAGACCAAGTCAACAACCTAGTAAATTCTAAAGAGAAGACAAATATTTTGTTTCTCTTTTTTCTTTCTCAAACATGTCCATCTATACAATGGACAACAAGTGAATAACAATCCCTTTTGCTATTGATAAATAGAATGACTTTTGCTTGTTTCATGTCTTTTTTAACACATTTGGTTCTCAAATATTTTTTCTTTTATGAAATTTGCCCTCAGGGAGAAAATCATACTTATATTTGGCACACTCTTATAAAACTGGAAGGTAGCTCTAAAGTCTCAGTTTAGCAGAGATAACCGTAAGGATTCACCAAGTCATTTGTTTATACAACTGGACACAAAGATAAACTATATTTCTCAGCCTTCTCTGTGATTGGACGGTACAATGGGATTGAGTTTTAGCCAGCGGAATAGTTAGAAGTGACAGGTGGCACTTCTAGGACTCACATCTGCCGTGTATTCCTCCCAGCACTCAGCACTCTCTCTCTTTACCTGCCTGCTGGGTGTAGAGACTCCAGAAGAGAACTTCAGGACCTTAGGGAATGACAGAGCCACCAAGTGGAAGGCCTGGGTCCTTGAATGACTTCCTGGAGCAGACCCCACACTGCCACTCTCACAGAATTCCATCTCGGAATATTCATTTACCTACTACCAAGAAATAAGTCTTTGTAAACCTTTGTTTACCTTTGAGGAAAGGTGTTGCTTGTTATAAATCTTTTAAATTAAGATATGCTGGAAATATAGATGTCAGGCATGCTAGTACTTGCTTATAAGTCAGTATTAATTCCACTTTCCATTTATTATATGGAAAAATTGAAATGAGAAGATGCCATTCATCCCACAGTGGTTTAATCTTCGTGGTGTGCAACTCACTGCATACCCCCGCGTACTTAGCACGCTCTGAGTATGCAATCAGTTGCACACCCCAAAGACTGCAGGAAAAATAGGAAGATGGGGCCATACTCAGTTTTCAAACAGAATCCAGGAATTAGTGGCACAGTAAGAAATGGGAAAAAGAACCAAGAGAGGCAGGGCTGTGGTAAACAGTCGGACTCTCCTGGAGCAGAGCAGGACCAATCAATCCAGCCAAGAATTTAGAACCATGCAGACCCAAAGGGAAGACCAAGAAAACAAAGAGATATGGAGAAGCAGAAACCCTGGCACATCACCAGTGCTGCTCTCTGGACAGGATGTCAGGAGATGAAAGAGCAAGTGACAGGAAGGGGAACAGGCTTATAAAAGCAAAACTCCCTAATGTTTCACACAGCAACATCCAAAGTGAAACACACTCCTTGAGTATACCTAGTCACAACTATCTCTGATACATTTGTCTTGCAGATGTCTCAGGTGACACGAAAGAGCGCTGGTTTTAGAGTGTAACCATCTGGGCTATCGCAAGGATTCCACCCCTGTGATCTTGCTCTAGTCACGGAACTCACCTCAGCTCTGTCTCCTCATCCAGGTGCCATGATTGCCCATCCCACTTAACTCTCCAGGATGTCATGAGACACAAAGGCGGCATTAAATGTCGAAGTGATTTAGAAACTCCAGAGTACTCTAAAACTTCAAGTGATTACTTTCATTCCTGGCATTTATCTGTCACCAACTGTATACCCAACACAGAGCCAGGCTCCATGGAAGATAAAGACACAGTCCTTGCCATGAGGAGCTTGGTAGTTCAGTGGACATTTTGTTGTAGAGTTATTTAAAAATTTTTTCAAAACACTCTTCTGTAGGGAATGGTTCTGTGATGGGCATTACTATTTCCAATTGCCCCACAAACTGGCCCAACTTGTGAGGAACTCTTCTGTACCTGCACAGACTCTATCTGTTTGATCCTATCCATGTATGCGTGTAAATTATGGCTTCCCATAGATTATTGATGTGTATTATCTCCATGAATATTACCTGACAGTATTTGACATCAGACATTAAAATTTGTTTCCGGTTTCCATAGGCCAGAATATCAGTTTGTGTCACAGAACATACCAGAACACTTTTTTAGTTCTGATAAATTCCTTAAGGAAAACCTTTTCCTCAAAACAAATTCTTATCATTGGGAGAATTACCATTAATAGGGGTGACCAGCAGCCAGGGTGTTTTCATCTGCCCTACTATCATTGGGGCGTCACGTTGGCAAACTTTGATCTGGTGTCGTTTCTGCTCTCTTGTGCTTACTTCATAATGGCCAAAAAATCCATGTGAAAAACAAGCATATTCCATTTGGAATAAGTGCTATTGCTTTAGTAGGTTGCATTTCCCTGCTCCACTAGATTTTTCTCTATAATTCTTATTAAAATAAGTTAATTACAATAAAACCAAAAAGGTCTGGTGCATGGAAAGGGGGACAGTTGAAATAAAGGGAATAGCAGAAAAATCACATGTGGGAGCATACACCATTTATAATATAGGAGATTTATCCTACTTCTGAGGCAAGAAATTGCAAGACTCTAATAGTTTCACCACCTGTGAATTATTTGGGTGCACCTCATAAGCGGGTTCTTTCTTCTATTTGTTTAAAGAAATAAGTGGTATGTTCGCCAATTCTACACTACATTAATTTTCACAGAGTTTCCATTTTCATCTTCATTGCTTTTTCAGATTTTTTTCCAAAGCTTCTGCCATTCTCCAACTAAAGCTTCGGGTGTTTTCCCCTTCAATTTTTGTCCGGGGACTTTCTCTAAGTCAGTTCAGTCTGTTGGCATAAATGTGGGGACAAAAGAGGGAAAGAGTATGATAACCTAAGACATCCTGACATAAATTCCAAGAGCACTAAAGAAATGAGACAGGAAATTATGAGCAACCTATAATAAATTCAAACTGTCCAATAAAATAACTATACCTCACTTGGTCCCCATCGGAAGGTATGGTAGGGTGTCCAATTTCTCAGCCTACCTGCCGTCTGCGTCTCAGTCACCGTATGAAGTGTGCCAGAGTGTTGTGCAAATATCATACTTCATCCGCAGACTGAGAAACGAAGAAGTACAATGGAAACAATAAGAACCCCTGCTGCTTAGGAGCTTGAGATTTCAGGGAAAGGTGTTTCTTGTTTGGTTGGTTGGTTTTTGTTTTGTTTTTTTTTTAAATAGACTGTTTTTTCATTATTCTTGTTATAACCGTTTGCCGTTGAAACCAAATATAATTTCTCTGATGTGGCACACGCTTTTATTCTGACTTTGCGGCATGCAGCCAGTCGGAGGTAATAAACATGCTTTGATATTACAGTTACAGAGCGAGTTTCACTGATATTTGGATCCTCGGGACATAAATTCACAGCATTTGAGAACTAAAAGAAATCTTTAAGATGGCATAAAATGTGACCTTAATTGACAGGGATCTCTTTGAAGGCAGGAATTTGGTTTCATTTTGTCTTGGATATATTTATATCCCCTGCACCAGACAAAGAATTTGATATCTACAAAGTGTTCAATGTAAGTTTGTTGTTTGAATAAAAGAATCACCTGTCCCGGCCCTTTCATTTTGCGGATAATTGAATGTAAAATATAAACGTTTGCAAAGAATTTGAGACATATTTTCCAGGAAAACCTAGTGGGTGAGATCCAGATCCTGGAAATCTGGATCTCTTTCCTTTGAGTCTGTACTCCTTCGTTTTTGTTTTGCTTTTAGAGAGAGAGTATGTGCATAGAGTTGGGGGAGTTGGAGGAGGGGTAAAGGGAGAGGGAGAGAGGGAATCTGAGCTCAGCTGGGAGCCCAATGCAGGGCTCATTGCAGGGTTCAATCTCATGACCCTAAAATCATGACCTGAGCTGAAATCAAGAGTCAGATGCTTAACCAACTGAGCCACGCAGGGGCCCTGAGTACTGCTTTGAAAAAGAGTTCATTCTCTTTCTATTCTGTCTTCTGGGACCTTTAAATAAGAGCCAGCCAAGCTGGCCTTGGTAGAGAGGGGTTGGAATGTTGAAATGGCATATGCAGAAGAAACCGAGGAATCGACGAAGCTGCTGGAAAATCATCTTGAGTAAAAGCTTAAGGATCATTGTTGGTTTATAAACTCAGAGATAACCTGGCAAGGAAGGGGGGGACTGAGGTCTGGAAAACTTGTCGCTTGCCCTAAACCTGTGTCGTATCAATAGATTTCATTTCTCTTGCTTTCCATATCAATGAAAAATGTGAAAAATTTGGTGATGTCTGTGTGCAAATAACTTCATTTGGGACCTTGCTCATAGTAAGTCACCAAGAAACGTTAGTCCCTTCCCTTCCCTTCCCTTCCCTCCCCTCCCCTCCCCTCCCCTCCCCTTCCCTTCCCTTCCCGGGCAAATTAGCGTATTCACTGAGAGCCTGTGTGTATGTCAGCACCATGCTAAGTACTGGGTATACTGTGTTGAACAGAACAGACATGGTTCCAGAGACAGGTGTTTCCATATAGAATGTCAGAAAGGATTGAGATGGGGAGCAGGGAGGACGGGAATTAATTGGCCAGGACTTTCCATTGGTTTTATGTTGCTGTCTTGATATTATTTTCTTTAAACTGTGTATTTAACTATTGCTGATGTAAGGGGGTCTCTGCCTAAAGAAATAGACACATTAATTCATTATTTATTGTGATTCAAGAAAGAATGTGTAGGAAAAACTCTAAAACTCTAAAGATTTATACTTAAGGTCACTTCTCTGAGTTAGGCTTTTTTTATTTTCTGGAATCCTCTTTTTTTAGTCATACTGAAATAGGCCTAATGCTGGTATTACTCTGCCTCTGTGTTTATTGATACATAAACACCTGTCTTCTCCATGTTAGAACTATGATTAAGGTAGGCTTTCATTCCAGTGAATAAAAAGCCAATCAGTGGCATATAGAACACTAATGACAGGTTTTTTCCTCAAACGGTTTAGCTTGCTCTGCGAAAATGATTTGTGTGCAAGAACTTTATGAATCTTCAGGCATCACGCTGGTGACCAATCGGCATGTTCTCAGCTCTCTGTGAAGAGGGCTTCTGATTTTCCACTACCTCTGTCATGTCTCTGTTACCAGCCCCAACCTGCCTGAATCCAAGGCAGCCCTTCTTACCCCTGACAGTTCCCCTTGGCTAAGTTCAGTTTGCTGGAACTGGGACTGACATCAGTGGGACACTTTTGCCTCTAGATTTCAGGATCTCGATTTTAAGAAACACATCCAGTGGTTTGTGTCCGTTTCAAGTTCGAGATCATTGAAAACAATGATTCCCAGACTTTGGGATTTCACAGACGATTAAAATTTCAAAAGTAAATAAAGATATGCTTGCAGGTAGACAGGTATAGGAAACAAATACAACATTTCTAATTTTTTTTATTTTGTTAAGTAAGGACATCAATAAAATAAGGAAGTAAGGACATCAATAAAATAAGGCTCTATCACCGTAGTTTCATAAATGAGGAGAGTGCTTGCTTCAGGGTGGGAAGCACTTTACACATATCTAATTATCTGACGCTGGTAACGATCTTATGGACTGGTTACGATTATTTTCCCCACTTTCCAGGTGAGGCAACAGGGCACAGAGAGGTCATTACCATTAGTAGTGGCGAAGTGCATATTCGAACTCAGAGTTCTTTCCTGGACCAACTCCGCCACGCTGTCTAGTGGTGCAAGAAATTAAAGGTTCTTTGAATAAGCCAGAAGTTCCAAGTACAAACTTTCAGAAGAAGATCTGACTAAACACATTTAGCTTTATGGAAAGCTAACCAGTGTCCTGATTTATCTTTTCTAATTCTTCGTACCAGTGAAAACTTTCTAATGGCCTGGGCTGCTCTATGCCAGACACTTTCCTTGGGACACAAAGATAAATAAGACACAGTCCTCCTACCCCCACCCCCCAGAAAACTCACAGATTCTGGACAAAGTTCTAAAATGTTAAGACAGAGCCTGAGCAGAGGATATAAGGTGCTAGAGTAGCACAGAGAAGGAAACCGGACAAGGAAGCTGACACTTTTCGCCTGTCCTTCCCAGGCTCTATGCGAGGCAGATGGGAACTCAGCTTTGAGGATCAGTGAGGGGGACACGAAAGAAGGAACATCGAGGGCCGCCTGGGTGGCTCAGTCGGTTAAGCATCCAACTCTTGGTTTTGGCTCAGATCATGATCTCAGGGTCCTGGGATCGAGCCCTGCGTTGGATCCACGCTCAGTGGGGAGTCTGCTTGGGATTCTCTCTCTCCCTCTGCCCCTCCCTTTGCTCCTACTCTGTGAATGAATGAGTGAATGAATGAATGAACTAACGAACGAACGAATAGAATCTTTAAAAAGAAAAAAAAGAAGAGACATCTAAAGTGAGTCTTACGGGATCAGTGGAAGTTCACCAGGCAGACACAAGAAGGAAAGGGGGCGTTTCAGGCAGAAGGACCTGCATGGGCAGAGGCACAGGGGAAGGAAGAGAGAGGCGAGGTACAGCATTCGTGAGTAAACTCCTGTGGCCGGAGCATCACCAGCTCATGCGGGGCTTTGCATGCCATGGCCAGGAGCATTGACCCAAAGTTGTGTTTTAGGAAGACAGTGGTGGCTGCCACATGGAGTGGAGAGGCGTAGCCTGAAGGACTGCTGCTTCTCTCCTGGAGAGCAGCCCGCAGGCAGCAGCAGCAGTAGAAAAGAGGGGGATGCACCCAGTTGTATGTATTCTCGCTATTTGCAGGAAAAACCATGACCTCCCTTCGCCTTACATCTTGAGGCTTCACAGAACCGGAAAGCCCCAGCTGCGTGCTAGGCCTCTTTAGGTCCCACAGCTCAGCAGACAGCCCACAGCCTGGCACTGAGTGGGTGCTTAAATACATGCTGAATGAATGTGGGAAGGAGTGAACCATTTTATTCAAGGTCTCCCTACTTTCAAAATTCTGTCCTACAGTCAGAGATTTTATCTCCGTGGAATACAAAAGGCCTTCCAAAGCAACAAAGCATATCAGTATCCCAAAATGTTAAGAATGTTCCATCACTGTCTCAGGAAAGAGTGAAATATAGGCCCAGCCTCTCTGCAGGGATTGCTCTGCTGTGTTGACTTAACCCTTTCTGCGCTCTCAGTGAGCCTTTCCAAATAAGTAGAGCCCCTTTCAAAGGGGGCACTCGTGGCTTTCTGAAAGCTGTGTGGCCCCACCTAGAACAAAGCCTGTACCATGGTGTTGCTTTTATACCTCGGGTGATTACTGTAGTCAGACATGCAGTATTTCCCTGGGGTGGGTATTTACCTGTTTTCTCACCAAACAGTGCCCCATTCACACTCTTCAGATTCATGTCACAATTATGAATCTCCATGGGACCCCAGCAAATACCTTTGCCCTAACTCTTGCAGCTCCCCACATTCTCGAATATGGGCCCCACACGGGGAGTTCCCTTGGAAGCAGCTGAAACTCCAGTAAAAGATGCAGCATTAAGGATCTACGTTTAAGTTCTCTGCCCTGATTAAATATTAATTGTGGTCTTCAGAAAATAAGCCATATCTGAAATTCATAAACTCATCCTTTTATACCAAAAATACAATGTGACTGAAAAAATAATAACCCAGAAGTTTTATTAAAGAAAGTGTGAGTTAAATGTCCCATAAATTCTTGATATTTTTTCTTTAGGAATCCAATCGCTAAGGCGTCGGATTTTTAATCAGGCATTGGAATCCTGTGGGACTATAATTTCTTCTCCTCCTAATTATGAAGAGTCTCCTGTGTGCACATGGGTCTTTATTCAGTATTAGTACAAAATTGATAATAGCTTGGCCTCACCTCGTAAAGTAGATTCGCTTTGAAGCATGATCAAACAGGTATTTGTTTTAAATCATACGGCCCTTCTGACTTTCATTCCAGTTTTGGACATCTACCACTTTTGCTTTCCTTCCTCCTCTCAAAACTGACTGCAAACAACATGAAAATCTTTTCAGACTTAGCAAAGGGGAAAAATGGGATTTTCAGTCTTTTCCTAGGTGCCAAGTACTGTGCTATTTGTTGACCTATCTCCCCTCAGATAAGCCTCATCACAACCCATTTCACAGATAAGAAATCTGAGTACGAACCCGAAAAAGTGGTTTGAATTCCTTTGCTTTTGGTCTATGTGTATTCAATTCTTATAGCAAACCAATTCTATTAAAATCTGCAGTTCAGACTATTTTCCATGTTGTTGGAACTCTGTTATTTGGACTGTGTCAGCAGGAGCCTTCCCAACGTGCTGAGTGATTTCCAGTTTCAGAACCAAGCTCATTAGAGTGCATTGCTTGTACCGTATTTCATCGATCCTGAGATACACAATTCTTTTCTGATTTTAGAAACTTAGTTGCCTCTCGTAATTGATAGCACTTAAGAGTTTCATGAGTGGCTCTTTTATTCTAAATGGTACATAAAATAATCGTGTGACTTCAAGCACTATCATGTTGGAGCTGATGGAATGAATGCTGTATCGGGGTCTTTCCAATATTTAAATGATGGGAGCAAAGCTAGGCTGGAGATTCAGATGCAGAAATAGGATTATGGGCCCCTTCCATATCCCCCTCCCATTCACCATCCGTTCACCTAAGACAGAGAATTCCTGTCTTTGCTTGCCAATCTGAGAACGTGAGTGTTTGTATATCGAGCTAGCTCACTTCTATTCTATTCCGTACCCAGGACAACTGCCTTCTGGCTGGGTCTTCTTCCTTCTTAATGTACATCGGCCTCCGCCGTCTTCTCTGTAAGCAATGTGCTGCAAGCCAGTAGTAGTTCCCGAAGTTTGGTCAATATCAAAAGCAGCTGAGCGCTTGTTAAAGTTATGAAGGCCCAGACTCCTCCTCCTTCAGTGAGCCCGGGCTCCTGTGTTCTTTATTAGCTTTCCAGGTGATTCTGATATACACCAGTCTGAGACAACGGGTGTCATTGTGAACAGCAGGAACTCTTGAGCCAGACCGCTTGGATTCAAATCCTGGTTCCACCAGCGTGACCTTTCTGGTTTTTGGTTTTTTGTTGTTGTTTTTTTTTTCCTGTGTCTCAATTTCCTTGTCTGCAAAACAGCGATCAACAGTAACATCTACCTCAAAGGATTATCGTGACGTTGACGTTGAATAAAACAGTTCATGCACCATACTTAGCACCATACCTCAGACTTACAGCAAGTGCCCCGTAAACATCAGCCGTGGTGACTACTTTCTTCCTACAGGCTGAAATTCCTCTATCTCACTCCCAGAAACTATTCTCATCTTTTTTTGGTTCAAGGCAGCCAACAGCTTTGGCTGGTGACTAGTCTCCCGTGCAATCTCAAAGAAAGAGACTGAGAAAAAATCTGAGATCCCTCTTAGTTGGGGGATGGGGGGATGGTCTGAAGCCCACTGAAGCTAGGGAATCTAAAACAGAAAAAAGATAAAGGTTGATTCCAGAAAGTCATCCTGTGAATTCACTCATAAATGCTTGTCTAATTCAGAATTCTAACCCTCCTCTGCATCAAAGTCACCATAGGAACTTGGAACTAAAAATGGCTGGGCTACCACCAGCCTCTCTCTCCCAAGAGATTCAGGTTCAATTGGTCTGGGGAGGGGATGGGACATTTTTTTCTTGAGTTCCCAGGTAATTTAAACATGTAGCTAGAGTTGATAACCTCCTATCTAATTGAATATTTTTAAAGTTCTAAACACCTCGCACCGTTAGGGGATTTGTCTCTGATCTTTGAAGATGCTTTGGGGCACCTGGGTGGCTCAGTTGTTTAAGTGTCTGCCTTTAGCTTAGGTCATGATCCTGGAGTCCTGGGATTGAGCCCCACATTGGGCTCCCTGTAGGGAGCCGGCTTCTCCCTCTGCCCCTCCCCCTGCTTGTGTTCTCTCTCAAATAAATAAAATCTTCAAAAAAAAAAAAAAAAAAGAAAATGCTTTATGGAAACCTCCCTACCCAAAACAAAACTTAGGAGTCCCCTTTCCCTAAAATAGGAATGCTATACAGTTCAAAGAATTCATATAGTTAATGTGAAGGCCCCCTGTAAATTGTAAATATGTGTGTGGGAGAGCGAGAGGGAGAGGGAATTCTGATGCATAATGTGAAGATGATTATCCTATTATGTTACATAGATTCCGTGCAGGGACCTGGAACTCTCCTGGGTAAAAGGTCGTAGTATAATCTGAAGGATCGTCTACCAGCCATTTGAATGTATAAATTATTCAAAAATAGGAACCATAAGCATTTTATACAAGATAGAAATTAGAACCTTTCTGAGTCCGATTTAAAGAAACAAAATAAAACAGATACTCTGAGGATAGTTTGTATTCTGCATTTAGTAGTCACCTAATTTTTTATTTTCTTTATTTTCCTCTTTCTGGATGGCCATTGTGTTAGATTAAGTATTTGGTCTTATTTCCATTGCTCTCCTGACAGCCAAGTTTCACTCCTGTCTGAATGACTTACCCATCCTTATTCCACTTAATTAGAGATGAAGATTCTAAATTCCTTTTAACTGTTGGGGAAGTGGATCTAAGGTGGATTTCTTTCTAGTCCTTTTTACAGCAACTCTCCTTCCACCAACCCTAGCCGTTCCTTTTTTTCTAAAATGCTCACAAACTCTCTGTGCCTCGTCGAAGTATTATGAGAATCAAGTGAATATGTGTCCGGACTTGGAACCTGTAAAACCCCAATCATTGCATGCCCTGCTTGAAAGCCTTCATTGGCTTAGCTGTCAGCCTACTCAAGGACCAGTCCCTCACCTGGAACTCAAGGCCGCATCCCAGACCACCAGTCCAGCCTTACCTACAGTTGTTTTGACTCCCTGAGAGCAATGCTACAGAGGAACTGAGCTGGAAGCAGACTGAGACATCAGTTATGTACCATGTGGGTGATGGTAAGACAAGTCCAATTCAGGATACCAGTAGATGGAATGGGGAAGAGGGAACAGAAAGGAGATACATTGCCAAAGTAAAATATATAGTACAAGTAATTGTGTGTGTGTGTGTGTGTGTGTGCATGGGTGTGTGCATGTGTGTGTGTGTGTGTGTGTGCGTGTGCATGGGTTGGGTGGGATGAGGTGGAGGAGCATGGAGAGGTTAGAGGGAAGGGAAATATTGTATAGAAATGTTTATAGGGACACCTGGGTGGCTCAGTAGGTTAAGCGTCTGCCTTCAGCTCAGGTCATGATCCCAGGATCAAGTCCCATACTGGGCTCCTTGCTCAGTGGGGAGCCTGCTTCTCTCTCTGCCCCTCCACTACTCATGCTCTCTCTCTCTCTGATAACTAAAATCTTTAACTGAACAGAATAAAAAATTAATGGTAATTAAAATTTAAGAAAGAAATCATCCTTAATAATAAAAACAGAAATAATTGGTACTAGGAAGTCCAAAAAATAAATAAATAAAAGAAAGAAAGAAATGTTTGTATATTTAAGTGTATCAAGAGAAAGGATGCAGGGGCCACCTGGGTGGCTCAGTCATTAAGCGTCTGCCTTCGGCTCAGGGTGTGATCCCGGCATTCTGGGATCGAGGCCCGCATCAGGCTCCTCCACTGGGAGCCTGCTTCTTCCTCTCCCACTCCCCCTGCTTGTGTTCCCTCTCTCGCTGGCTGTCTCTCTCTCTGTCAGGTAAATAAATAAAATCTTTAAAAAAAGAAAAAAGAGAGAGAAAGGATGGAGAACCGAGGTACTGAGTTTGATTTTGGACATGTTGACAAGGCATCCGGGCTAAGTGGAAATAGAGTCCTGGAGATAAGGGTAGAGGGATTTTTGTGTATCGTCTACAAAGAAAAGACAGTTCAAGGGAGGGAAAGTGGGTGAGATCAACAGGAGAGGAGAGAGAAAAGAACCTTGAGGATTCCAGCATTTACTAGTAAGGATGAGTAAGAAAAGGCAGGGGAGGAACAGGCCAATAGTCACTGCCAAAGAAACCAGGGGAGCATGTCCCCCAGCAAGGTCTGAGAGAAGGCCAGGGGATGTGGCGAATTACTGGATCCTGATGAATTTCAGAGAAGCCACGTCACTCAAGTGGTGGGGCTGAAGCCAGATTGCAAAGCGTTAAGGAATTTGGGGGTGTTGAGGAAGTGGGTGCAGTGGACGTGGATTAGCCTTTCAAGAAGTTCAGAAGTGAAAGGCAAGGAGTCAGGAGGCAGTTGAACTCTTACCACTGACATAGTGGAAAGGAAAGGCAGAAAACAAAAAGCGGGAGCCGTGAGATAAAAGTGAGCTTGGTTTTAATAAAAAGAAGAGAAAGCGCTTTAGTCTTATGGCTCAAAGAATGCTGATAGCAGCCGTGTGTGAAATTGATTTCTGAGGCCCGGCAGCAGAGACAGGGAGGCAGGGAGGCAAATGGGTAGTAAACCATGATTTAGCACCTTCACTTTCTGTGCTTATTACAAAACAGGCTTTAAAAAAGATGCCTGTGGTGCGTCTCAGCAATCTTGATATTGTCTGTGGCCAAGATCCATTTTAATATATTCCTGAGGCATTTTAGTGATTAGAACATTACTTTAGACAGCCATCTATTAACTTTTCACATTGCTAAACATGGTTAATGCAATGCATAGACGTAGTATTTCCTCCAGTAAATAATATTGAATGGTGCTGAAGGAGAAAGAATTTTTCTTGCCACAAACTAAAAGATGACAGACTCAAAATGCTTGNTTTGGCATTTAAAAAAAAAAAAAAAAAAAAAAGAAGAAGAAGTTTAGCAGATTCTCCAAGAAACAGTATTTGCTCCTGCTTTATTAAGCCTTGAGGGTCAAAGACAGGCTCACATGAATCACAAAATAATGTATTGTGTCCCATATGCTAATAAACCTTTAATAAGTGGCTTTGCTCCTTAACACTGTCATTTAACTTACAAATGAATGGAAGATTGTATTAGTTCCCATATATATAATACTGAATGTTAGTTTTCAATTATGATTTTAAAATATTAACAGGACAGGGAATTTAGCCATCTCAAAACTATAAATACCTTTCACAAATTTGACTGGGAGTTAGGAAGAGACAATGAGCACGGATGTCAGTAATCACCAATACTATTTTCCATCTCAATACAAGTAGGTGCACTGTTGACAGATAACAAGGACAAACTAAAATTGACGAAGACAAATCCTTTTAGAAAACAAACGTCTTTCTTATAGTGATTTAAAGTAAGGAACTTCTGCAATCAATTTACTATGCACAATATGAAAGAAAAATTGCACGTGTATAAAATAAATGACTGTTGAACTAGAGAACGCTCATCCTGATTGCTGCAGTTACAACAAAAACTACACCAAGGGGGTAGCAGGTGACTCCCAGTTGCCTTGGTAAAGAACCTAATGTGTTGAAAGTCTGTCTGTAAATCTAAATACTTAAAAAAAAAAATAACCACTACAAGTGATACCAGTAGAGAACCGCACTAAGAGAGTTTTTATTCTAATGTGAACTATGTCATGAAGAATTGCCGAGACAGCCATTCTAGTAGAAACATTTTAAGAAGAAAACATTACTCCTTAACACTTGGATGGGGGGTAAGTCAATACAGAAACTACAAACCACAGAACTACAAACTTTTATCTCACCATTTGCGAAACTTCTGCTTACATGTATTTATTGATTTTTTAAAAACTAGTACACAGTTATTAATAAAAAGTACGGAGTATAATTTAGCATTTCTTTTATTGTTGAGAAGTCACTTTAAAGATTTGGCATAGGTTCTGGATGCTAATAAAGGTATTAGCAAAGAAAAGGAGTCCCAAATAGAGATTCTCTGTTTCAAGAATTGGTTACTTTGGTAATAAAACAATTCTTACAGCTAAAGCCATAGGAGTATCTCTCCTTGAATTGCCTTTGGCAATGGCACTGGTCAACACTTTCTATTTTAGCACTTTTGTTTTAAAAATAATTTTGACAGTAACGCTCTGAGTTAAATCAAGCAAATGTTCATGTCTCCTTTTACAGGTTAGAAAATTGATTTGTAGGGGGCGCCTGGGTGGCACAGCAGTTAAGTTTCTGCCTTCGGCTCAGGGCGTGATCCCAGTGTTATGGGATCGAGCCCCACATCAGGCTCCTCCACTGGGAGCCTGCTTCTTCCTCTCCCACTCCCCCTGCTTGTGTTCCCTTTTTCGCTGGCTGTCTCTATCTCTGTCAAATAAATAAATAAAATCTTTAAAAAAAAAAAAAAAAAGAAAATTGATTTGTAAATCTGCTTGACTCAGGTAGTCTAATTTAGAACCACAAACATTTTTCAGGCTAGGCATGTCTTAGAAAGTGGCTAAAATTTCTTCTCGTGTAAGCAGCTTCAACTGTGGGACAGAGAGCTAAGGAGCCTAAAACACCACAACAGTAAGTCAAAGAATGTCCAAAGTAGCACAATGATCAAGTCCTAAATCCCAGCCTGTGGCCTATTTACGCCATCAGTATTGTTCACGTCCATCCTCTGAACTTTTTAAAATTAAAAGTGCTGCCCCCCAAAATCAGTTAAACACTAAACGCCCAATGCACGTGGACATCTGTGTCAAGCCCTGTGTTACACATTAGGGGTAAGGCTGAATATCACACACTCCCTCCCTTCAAGAGCTCATTTCTGTATTTTGCCTCTATTAACTTCTTTTAAACACCAGAGCTCTATGATTTCAATGTTTAGACTGATTTTTATATGGAATCTAATGGAAATGTGTTCTCCCCAGTCCGGAATCCTTACTTTAAAAATTGTATCAAAACCTGTTTCATCAAATCATTTTTCCTGATTAATTCTGGTCAACATTAAATTTTCCTGGGATCTGTGGGGATAGTATCTAAGTTTTGCCTTCGTGAAAATATGATTTCATAAAAAGTCTTTACTTTTCTATAGGTAAAAGCTTGTAAGTCCGGACCCCCTCACCCACCATTCCTCACTCGCTCCGCCTCCCAGCACACTCCTTCCAACAAAGCACTTCTCCCCGGGGCCTGCAGGAGGGCCCTAAAATAATGTGTACTCAGTGATGAGGGTGCTTGTGCAGATAGACAGCTAGGACTTGGGTTAGGCCGGATTAAGGCAAGATGGGACAGGTTAATCATCTTTCAGCTTTACACATTTTGGATAAATTTAAAGTTGGCCTCAAAAGACATATGAGTCAGCAGAAATGTGATTGTTTTTCCCCCCCATGGGTCACAGTAATTTTTTTTCTCTTCCATTTCCTTGCCTATCTACAGCTTTTGTACACACACAAACACACACACACACACACATATATAGTTCCCCCTCTGTCTCTAAAGAATCTGAATGTGTATGAATGAGAGCAAAAGCTGACAGCCGTTATGAATTAGACACTCAACTACAACTTGTCCTAGCCTGTCTTGTGTTAATTATTCATTCAACGAATATGCACTGAGACCAATTACATAGCCGGTGTCCTGGGAGTACAAAGGCATATTCATCTTTGTCAGGGCCCTTAAGAAACACACAGTCCCTTCCTGGGGATGGATGTGTAAACAAGTCACTACAGCACAGTGGCTGATAAATGCTAACGCAGCCATGTGTATGAAGTCCTAGCAACGCGCTCCAATTGACATAGGCAAAGGCAGTGATTGATTCTGCTGGAGACCAGAGAATGTTTCGCTGGAAGATGGCACCAAAGCTGCATCTCAGAACTAGGAGCAGGCACACACACGTCGGAGAAAGTAATAAGATGTGAGGAAGGTGGAGAGGAGGGAAGTCAAGGCCATAGCAGGACTACGAACAGAATAGCAGAGATCCCAAGCAGCTCGTGTGACAAAACAGCAGTGCCCATCCCTGCAGTGCAGAGGGCACAGGTCATCAGGAACAGCAGACATGAGTCTGGCATGTTGATTTAGGGTCACGTTAGGAAGGGTGTTGTGTGCCATACTAATAATTTGGCCTTTATCCTCTACCCAGTGGTTCTTAACCCTTTTTGGAGAATCCAACGAAAGCTGTGAATCCTCTTTCCGGAAGTATGATCATAACACACATACGCCCAAAATGTCACATACGGTTTCTGAGTCCTCATAACACATCTGGAATCCATTACTGGATGCCACCAGCTGTAGCCATGGAACCGTAGAAGGTCTCTTAGCAGGGAGTGAACAGTCTAGCTCTGTCTTCTAGAAAGATAACTGGCAGCTGTGTGGAGGGTAGACTGGTGGGCGGTCAAAACATCAGATGAGGAGGCTATGGCAAAATGCCAGGCATGAGGCCCTAGAACCAGAATGAAGAGAGTGCAAGAAAGGATGTGGAGGGTAGGAAGGGGAAGGAAAAGGCATTTCAGAATTGGAACCGATAAGTCTTGGTGTCTGGTGGAAAGTAGAGGATGCTGAGTGTCAAATATTTTGTCATCGTTTGTGTTTCTCTTCCCCACTAAATTATAAATCCTCTGAAAGGTGTTGCTGCCCCAGGCTGGACCTGGGAGGGAGCAAAAGCAGAGACATAAGCATGTAGGATGAAAACTTAACTTTCACGAGAAAAATAAGTCCCTCCACCAACCAAGAGGCAGAGATCTATGGGGTAGTAAGCTCAGGGCTGGCGGACAGTTGCTAGTAGACACTGAGAATTGAATAAGGACCTGGTAAAATTGTTAATCTGAATGGCAGACAATCATGTCAGAGCAGGAAGTCAACTTGCTGGTTGTCAAGTGCCTTACTTACAAGAGTTCCTGGCCCCCGAGCATCTCGTGGGGTATAGACGCAGAAGAAACCTGTTGACTATCAGAATGAGTCCGTAGTAAGCAATTATGATGCTTCTGGATTCCTGGCATGCTTGGTTGGTTTGCTTTACATTGGCTATGGAAAAATATTATCAGGACCATAAGTAGGCCCTCAATTTGATTTACTTTCAAACGGCAAAACGTGTGAAACTATTCCAATTATTCAAGCTGCTACTGTAGCTGCAGGTTAAACCCAGAGGGGGATGTTATCTATTGAAGATGCAGAGATATGGTCAGATAACTGTTGCCTTTTAAAACATGTGTCTGTGTTTCAGGTGTAGTGCTTTTGACAAAATTCATTTCCTTGTGTGGAAGAAGGGGGGTGGTGGCGCATATTTGAACCGGAGAAAAGAAGTGCCAGAATTCGACACGACTTGGAAATTTTAAGTAACTAGATCTTTCTCTGCCCCCATCTCCTTTCCCCTTCTCTTATCCCCCCTAACCCACCCCAAGTTTATCCCATGCCCTGTGTATGTTTTTGAAAAACAAATGCCACATCTCCAAAGGCAAGAGAAACAAAAGATAAAATGAACTTGTGGGACTTCATCAAGATCAAAAGCTTCTGCACAGCCAAGGAAACAGTCAAAAAAACTAAGAGGCAGCCCACGGAATGGGAGAATATATTTGCAAATGACACTACAGATAAAGGACTGGTATCCAAGATCTACAAAGAACTTCTCAAACTCAATNGTTAAAAATAGAGCTACCCTATGACCCAGCCATTGCACTACTGGGTATTTACCCCAAAGATACAGACGTAGTGAAGAGATGGGCCATATGCACCCCAATGTTCATAGCAGCATTGTCCACAATAGCTAAATTGTGGAAGGAACTGAGATGCCCTTCAACAGATGACTGGATTAAGAAGTTGTGGTCCAGGGCACCTGGGTAGCACAGCCGTTAAGCGTCTGCCTTCGGCTCAGGGCGTGATCCCGGCGTTCCGGTATCGAGTCCCACATTGAGCTCCTCTGCTGGGAGCTTGCTTCTTCCTCTCCCACTCCCCCTGCTGTGTTCCCTCTCTTGCTGGCTGTCTCTCTGTCACATAAATAAATAAAATCTNAATCTTAAAAAAAAAAAAAAGAAGTTGTGGTCCATATATACAATGGAATATTACTCAGCCATCAGAAAGAACAATTTCTCAACATTTGCTACAACATGGACAGCACTGGAGGAGATAATGCTAAGTGAAATAAGTCAAGCAGAGAAAGACAATTATCATATGATTTCCCTCATCTATGGAACATGAGAACTAGGAAGATCAGTAGGGGAAGAAAGGGATAAAGAAAGGGGGGTAATCAGATGGGGAATGAAGCATGAGAGACTGTGGACTCTGAGAAACAAACTGAGGGCTACAGAGGGGAGGAGGGTGAGGGAATGGGATAGACTGGTGATGGGTAGTAAGGAGGGCACGTATTGCATGGTGCACTGGGTGTTATAACGCAACTAATGAATCATCGAACTTTACATCAGAAACCAGGGATGTACTGTATGGTGACTAACATAATATAATAAAAATACATTAAAATAAAAAAAATTTTTTAAATAAATAAATAAAAAGAAAGAAAAACAAATGCCAAATAAACAAGTAATCTAGGATTTGAAACAGAACATATTTCCGAAACCTTTCACCATCTATTAAATATTTGTCCAAATGTCTTACACTTTTCTTCTAAATGACATGTATAATAATTATTTCACTGATCACTGGCATAACTCAAAAAAGCAAGCATAATCCCTGCCCTCAAAGAATTTGCAATCTAATTGGGAAGATAACTGGTGTATAAAATGATAATCCTGAAAAGCTACAATGTCTTGCTTTAAATGTAGCTTATTCTGGGGCGCCTGGGTGGCACAGCGGTTAAGCGTCTGCCTTCGGCTCAGGGCGTGATCCCGGCGTTCTGGGATCGAGCCCCACGTCAGGCTCCTCTGCAATGAGCCTGCTTCTTCCTCTCCCACTCCCCCTGCCTGTGTTCCCTCTCTCGCTGGCTGTCTCTATCTCTTTCGAATAAATAATAATAAAAAAAATCTTTAAATGTAGCTTATTCTGTACTAATTCTTGCAAACTGAGAATGCCCAGTTGGAATATTGACTAACTGCAGATGAAGCAGGATATCAAGATAGTGGAGAGCTTACCATTCTTTTACTTTTTCTGGGAATAGGGAATTGAATGCAAGCAAAAGTAGAAACAAGAACATAGAAAAGAAGAAAAAATATAATATTGAGTCAAGAAGAATGTTTTAGATTTCAATTCCAGACATCCATCCCGCAACATCCAAATGGCACTGGAGAGAGAAAGCATCCGATCACAAGCATAGGAACAGAACCTAAATTAAACCCTGTGAAGGCCTATGAAGTTTTGCTCAGAATCAAGGCAGCACATTTTTCTTCTTGGCCCGGATGACAGCATGGTCCACACCAGGAAGAGTGAGGGAAGTTCTAAAATCGGAAGTTCTAGCATCATCAATTACAGTTTGAGTTTTTGTCCATCAGACTCCAATCCATATTAACTTCTTAACTTTCCAGTTTCCTCAGCGAGTCACAAAGTGAGCCTTTGCTCTGTCAGGAATTCTTTCTCCATGATTCCAAACCCCAACATGTGCTTTCCAGAGCCTCAGATGTTTCGTTAGTTCTACAGATGTTTTGTAAATGCATTCCAGCAGATTTTGCCAGGGCTGCAGAAGGAATCTATGGCTGATTGGAGTCACAGTTTGGACAGGGCTCGTGTTAGATGAGATGGAACCGGAAACCAAAACTTCTAACTGGCTCACCAGGAAGTCAGGAATTCTCAAGAAGAGCAGAGAAGGAATTTCATTTCAGGGGGTGTTTCAAACATGCCTCTTTTGGGGAGTGGAGGGGTGTGGAAGCCCCCGGAGACGATTCTTCACTGTTTTCCTTGGTGCTTGGCCTGCATATTATTTTCCACTGGGGATTTTTATTTTCTAAGTATAGAAAAAACAGCAACCGAGATGAGCACGTTCATTTTCAGAACACCAGGTAAAATGGCTTTTTTCACATCTGGGACACACTGTAAAGGCTCTGAAATACCCTTGCAAGTGCGAAGGGCCAAGAACATGGTGACTGTCGGCACAAATAGGGAAATAAATGTTTTTTGAAAAATATTTAATTATTTGAGAGAGAGGGAGAGAGCTCGAGGGGGGAGAGGAGCAGAGGAAGAGGGACAAGGAGATTCCACACTGAGCACGGAGCCTAACACAGGGCTCAGTCTCACGATCCCGAGATCATGACCTGAGCTGAAATCAAGAATCAGATGCTTAATTGACTGAGCCACCCAGGAGCCCCAGAAATAAATGATTTTTTTTAAACTGCTGCAGTTTGTACAGGATACAATTCTCCTATTGTCTAATTTTCCTTTGTGAAAGAAATGGAATTATTGGTTTCAGCCTTCTGCTCCTAATTGAGCAGTCCCCAGGTTCAGGAGCAAACTATTAAATTAGAGCAAATTATTATAGTGGAAAAAGAAAACCAGACTGACAGGGTCTTTCCAGTAGAAAAATCCCTTTATACACATGTATAGTCTGGGAGATTATAGTCTAGAAGATATATATATATATATATATATATATAGATATATATATATATATGAACTTACACACACGTGTATGTACGTATACAGTATGCATACCTGTTTATGTATACACTATATATACATATATACATAGGTTTTCATCCAAACT
Source organism: Ailuropoda melanoleuca (assembly GCF_002007445.2). Classification (NCBI taxonomy): domain Eukaryota; kingdom Metazoa; phylum Chordata; class Mammalia; order Carnivora; family Ursidae; genus Ailuropoda; species Ailuropoda melanoleuca. The sequence continues at coordinate 11,426,425 of NC_048224.1, forward strand.
TAGAGTTTGGAATCTCTATCAGAAAGAATGCATAATAATATTTATATTAATATTCTATCAGTATTAAAACAAAGCAGAATATTTCTATTTGCTAAGCTTATGCTTTTAAAATAATAGAAACTGACAGTGATAGAATATTTTACTATGCTTTCACTCGAGATAAGCTGACTCAAAATACTTAATGACCAGTTGCAAATTTTCTGAATACTGATCTTTGCTCACATCAGCAATTATTGATTTTAATTAAGCTGGCTGTGAAATTGTGTTCTGGCAGAGCTCTCCAAAATGCCCAGAGGTTTCTCAGCAGTTTTTTAGATGAGCTGTAATCCAGCCTTGTCCTTGGAAAGAATACAAAAAAAATCAAGTTACCATAGCTCTGAAATGAGAATCTTACTGAAGCATTTGACATCGAGCAGAGTCAGGTTTTTGTTTCCTAAAAAGTAATGGAGCCGTCTTAATTCCATCTCCAAGTTGTTATTCCCAGTTTGAGAAAGAATTCTGAGTACAAAATATTTCTTTAAAGATTTATTCATTTATTTTAGAGGTGGAGGGGCACCGGGAGAAGGAGAGAGAGTCTTAAGCAGATTCTGCGCTGAGCTCAGAGCCCAGTGGGGGGCTCGAACTCTCGACCCAGAGATCACAATCTGAGCTGAAACCTAGAGTCGGCCGCTCAACCGACTGCGTCACCCAGGTGCACCCAAAATAATTTTTTTGAAGAAATCAGCATTAGTTCTTGTCATTCTATATATTTAAAAAATTATGTACTGAGAAATGCTGTTTAAAATGGAAAGGAAGGTCAAAGTTTGAAGCCAGGCAGAGCAAAAGGTTGTCAGATAACAGGTGTAAACCTGGCTCAACCAGGTACCAACCGTGTGACTTGTCGGGGGAGGGATGTAGATATTTGTGGCAGAGATGAGCTAATTCACACGACCATGCCAGAAAGGACACTCAGCACTTTACGTGTGTTCTCATGGTTAACCTTCACGACCACCCTAGTAAGGGAAGTATCCATGTTCCCCTTTTACAGATGAAGAAACTCGGCTCAAAGAGATCTGACAATGTGCCGAAGGCCAGTTGACTAGTATGTGACTAGTAAAGTCCGTCTGAGACCCCCAGCCGAGCGCTTTCTCCTACAGGGTGATGTAGGTTTTTCAATCTCTCTGAGCCTCAGTTCTCTTGTTAGTAAAGTAAGGGGGGGCGGGAATCCAACCTAACGCGGCTCATTGTGAGGATTAAATACGATAATCTGGGTAGATTCTGGCATACTTCCTGGCACACGGGTACTTAGGAAATCCCAGCATTTTTGCCTCACCAGCAACCCTCCAGGCTTCGGTGTCATGAGGCGCCCTGATGGGAATGGGAGATGGGTAGGCTAGGGTACACGCGTGAACAGGTACAGCGGAAGAGAAAGGAAGACAGGCACCCAGAAGTCTTTCCGAGGCCCGCTCAGCTTTGACGCCGTGTTGCAGAACTGACTTTTCTCCTCGGTAGCAAGGGACAGGCTTCATGCCGTGGCCTCCGAAAGACCGTGCACTGTGTCACTGGCAGTTCATCATCTCCCCCAGCAGTACAGCTGTGATAAGAACCAGATGATCTGAGTTTCCTAAGCAAAGCCAGCAGCAAATATCTGGGACAGCGCATGCCTCAGTATCCACACGCTCTGCTCTTTAAGAACGTACATCAAAAAGCGAATGGACTTTTACAAGAGCCCAGTTACAGCTTAACGTCTGTGAGCTCTCAGATTGGGGAATCACAGCCCCTCCCACGTGAAGTTGGTGGCAGAACCAGGATTCCAAATTGTTAAAGAAGCCAAAGATTAGATAAGGTTTATAGAGACCTGAGATGTGTAAGTGAGTTACAAATGGAATCTGTGGATTCGATTCAAAGCTTGGTACAGGGACAGGAGGGGTCTGTGTGGGGACCTCTCCGCCTGGCAGGGGCTCGCCATGGAAAAATGGTCCTCTCATCACTGGGGCGTTGCCCCTTTTTTTAATTTAGAGGGACGTGACATCCGTTCGTGCAGTCACATGCACGGCTGCAGACAGCTTAAGTGAAATGCTGTCTTGGAGGAGAGGAAATCCAGAGACTCAGGTGCCTTTTTGCTGATCTTGAAATAGGAAGAATGGCTCTTTGCCTCCTCCCGGGTAACCCATTTGGCTACATTTGAAGATCTGTTGGTGTTTGAAAAACAGTTTGCTTAGAATGTGACTCCGTGGGTTCAGTGATTTCCATTTTACGAAAACCTATCACCCATTCCCTTAGCACCTTCTTCCGTTTATATTGAGTTCCATACAGCTCAACCTCTTGTTCCAACGTTTGGAAAAAATATTCTCCAAGGCCTCTGTATCCATTTGAATAGAACTCCAGAGTCTTTTTATTGCTAATTTGTGCTTCACCCTACAACATTTTTCATAAGTCCTGCATAACCTGTCCCGAGAAAGAGGCTTCTGGATAAAGTGGTCCATAGGAGGTCATCCTAAGGTTCAGTGTCTAAGGGTCGGTGGCAGAGTGGGGTGCAGGGAACTCTGGCTTCACGTGATTACTCCAAGTGCTTGACTACTTATAGCTGCCAGGCTTAATTAACACCGTTCCCCTGAGACTTGGTTATTGATTTTAGAGCAATTGGGTCTGACACCAACTGCAAAACTATCAGGTGAAAACCACATTTAAGTAAACCAGCCATGGCGAGGAAATGACACCATCCCAAGGCTGAGGGATTTAGGGAAGCTATTCTGATCGTCTTCCAATATTCCTAGGACGTACATGACGATCTGTGGCCACAGCCTACATTCCATGCAGCCGTCATTGACTGAGGCTTATCACCTCTTCACTGGCCAGAGCAGTGAGTGGCTGGCCCCGGGGAGTGCACTGCCGAGTTTTCTTACAAGAAAGTAGTTGATTTAGCAGTCATCATCAATGCTACATTCAAAGGTCATCACGTGGCACCACAGATCCAGAAATAGCTAGACTTTTTCTAAATTGAATAACTCAAGACAAAGACTCAATTTTCAAATATTATGGAGCCAAGATTCAGGCCTTTCTTCTATCAGTCTTCACTGGATTTCTGAAACGCTGACTCAAAAAAGGTGCCCGTTGTCCGTTTTAACCCATCCAGTGACTACAAAGTAAAGTAAGCGTTGTAATAAGGATATGATTTGTAGTGAACTTTTCCCTCAAGTTCAATATCAGATGCGGTCTTGACCTTCTTGGATAAACCCACTGGTGAAACATTGGTCTTATGTACAGAAATTAATGGCTGCCATTTCGTTCTTGGTCATTTTGTAGGTAAACACTCACCAATGCAACTGACACTGTTGCTGAAATGCCCTGCAGCGAGGTCAGGGGTGATCTCTTGGTCACTGTGACCTTGTTTCTGAGATACTGAGATTTAAATATTACGTTTATGTGACAGAAATCAAATTCGAAAGCACTGGCTGGGGTATATTTTAAAAGCTTAGACTTTTGGTTTCAGAGGCTATCATCATTGCTTTTAGGCAACTCATCGTCTGGTCCTTATTTTTTTCTGCCTCAGTTTCTCTTGCTAGATGTAATTCAGTGTTAACACTTTAAAAAAAAAATTGCTACTGCGGTGTAGAGGAATGCACATTCCCAAACAAGAGAGAGTAAGCTCTAGACCCATCTGGACCAGGCAAAAAATTGTTTATACTGAAGGCCCTCTTAAAAACTGTAACAAGCACATGCTGGTAGTTCTTAAATGGCCTGCAAGGCATTGCTGCATTGGCCTTTCTGGTTGTAGATGTAAAAATCTGTCAGTTAAGGAGCAGGAAAATCACTTTGCCTTCTCTAACGTTCAACATGGATTCAGTTGACATGAATTATGTTTATTCTGCTTGCTAAAAGACAACTTGAAGATCATTCCAGTTGGAGAAACAGACCCACGACTGACTTCTGGGTTCGCGTGTGATCTCTTTCAGAGCAGAGCGGGCACTTCGTAGGTCTAGTTGTGCCGAAACTTGTAACCTGTAATAAGGTTAGAGATTTAGTCAGTACAGCCTCACCTGAGAGCCATTCGGGTGCTTCTTTAGACAAGGTACATGAAAAAAAAAAAAAATCCAAGCAACTTCAGCACAGAATTTGAAACAATTTTTTTCTCTAGAAAAACAAAATCTCAACTATACATTATTTCCAATATCTTACCCAGAGAGCAGCCAGAGGCAAACATCCCAAGGATTTGGCATTCTGGTGTTCTTATCTCACATGGAAATGGGATTCACACGTGAATGCTGCGTGTGGATTTTTATTTTTATTTTGCAGTTGTAAAAATTGGATAGTATCACAATTTGTAATCAGTCATCTTACTCATTTTCATGATTTCATGAATCCTAGCATTTGTGATGTTGGTTTTCATCTCAGACTTATTTAATTTGAATAAAATGAGGGACATCGCATTGTACTAATGTACGTTTGTCACACAAATAGTTACTGCATCCAGCAAATACCGCAAGTCTCAACAGAACTTCTTCCAGTCCCACAGAGCAAACTAAAAGGGAGCCAGAAGATGCAAAATAAACTCGTTAAAAATCCGAGGAATGAATTTCATGGGTATATGGACAATGTATAGTTCATTGCCAAAGAGTCTTTTCTCCCTCAGTATATAATTAAGCTCTGGAAACAGAGTGCCCCATATTGCCTTGATTAGAGATTGATTTTATTAATCCTAAAAACCAGGCTTTGGAGCTCACTTAAATACTTCCTTTAGAAAGAACAGACTTTGGGGTAACCACTGTGTTTCTGTTGCCCATTCTATTCCACATTTTATAGGGTCCTCAAACTACTGATTGGTCGCGTCACCAGGCAGATGCAATGTGCCAGGTGGCTGGGAAGTTCTGCCGTGGGAACAGCAGGGTTTTCAGAGAGATGATGCCTTAGGAGTCGAGTGTCTGAGCTAAACCCAGCAGGAAAACACACGAGCACCTTCCCAGAGCACCTTCTACAACCTCGCGGAGTGCATATGTGTTTATAAATGATGGTAACAATAAGCAATGTTAATGAAAGCGGCAACTGCTTATAGCGTGTTAATTTAAGCCCTATTAACTTCTAAAAATGTATGTATGTATGTATTTTATTGTGATAAAGTGTATAAAATTTACCGTTTTAATCATGTTTAGGTGTACTGTTCAGTGACGTCAAGTACGTTCACGGTGCTGTACAACCATCACCTCCGTCCATCTCCAGAATGCTCTTCATTTTCCCAAACTGGAACCATGGACTCATTAAAAGATAATTGCCCAGTCCTCCCATGCCCCTGCCCCTGGCGACCACTGTTCTACTTTCTGTCTCTATGGATCTGACTACTCGGGGTGCCTCATATAATTTTTGTCCTTTTTGTCCTTTCATGTCTGGCTTATTTCTCTTAGCGTGATGTCTTCAGGGTTCATCCATGTTATAGCGTGTATCAGAGCGCCCTTCCTTTTAAGGCTGCGTAATATTTTGTTGTGTGTATATATCACATCTGAATTACCCCCCTCATCCACTGATGCACATTTGGGTTGTTTTCAACCTTATGTGGGTTTTATATATGAACTGTTTTAATTCTCACAATCCTAGTCTTTATTATCCTTGTTTTCTGATTAGAAACTGAAGCATCAAAAGGTCACGGCTAAGAGTCTCTGGAGACAGGATTCTACTCCAGGCTGAGTAGGTCCTTTCCAGTCCCTGCTCCTAACCAATACGCTAGCTTGGGCTAGCCCTTTGCAAGTGATTTATGAATCTAAATAAAGCTTGCCTTAGTTACAACAGGCTAAGGTGAGGTTTTGGACATCCCTTGTCCAGGTTTTAAAAGGTCCAAGGAGTCGTCAGTTTGACAACAGAGCCCCACAGCAACTGATTTATAAGGAAGCCCATTACTGCAAAATAAATAGTTTTCTGAGGGGCTAGAGGATGGTTCTTTTCTTTTTCAGGAGCCCCTCCTGTGTGGATGATAACACCTTGAATATAACTAGATAGGCCATGAGAAAGAGATCAAAAATTAAAATAACAACAACATCAATAACAGTACCAGTTACCACTTGTAGACCTACTATACACGAGTCACTTTACTTACATTACCTCAGGTTCCCCCGATGCCTTGTAAGAGGTAACCCTCCTGTCACCTCCGCGTCCCATCCTTTCACAGTATTGCATACCGTCTGTGCTCTCTCTTCAGAGGGAAGACTGAAGATGAAATCATCATATTGTCTAACATGTATATTTTCCTTGGGGTTTGTTTTTCCAAATTTAAACAGTTTTGCAATTTTTATGTTTTTCATAAGTATGTCCTTGGTTGATATGAGAAGATACCATCTTTAATGTTTGGATACCATCTTTAATTTACTCAGTAAAATAATTTGGCTCCAGTTTACATTAGCTATTTTTAGAACTGTTGCTATGGACTGATTCGGGGCCCCCACCCCAATTCATATGTTGAAGTCCTAACCCCGAATGTGATGGTATATGGAGATGAGGCCTTTGGGAGGTGATTAGTTTAGATGAGGTCATGAAAGTGGGGCTTTCATGATGAGATTAGTGTCCTTAGAAGAAGAGATACCAGAGAGCTTGCTCTGTCTCCTGTCTCTCTCTCATTCTCTCTCGCCATGCTCATACAAAGCAGAGGCCATGTGAGCACACAGTGAGAAGATTGCCTTCTGCAACCCAAAGGGTAAGCTCTCACCAGGAGCCACCCATGCTGGCACCCTGTTCTCTGTCTTTCAGAACTATGAGAAAATATGTTTTTATTGTTGAAGCCATTCAGTCTGGTATTTTGTGATGGCAACTTAAGCTGACTAATACAACGGCGTACATATGTACATGATATTCTCGATTTATAATAACATAATTATGGGCTTTATTTATTAGTGCTTTACTCTGAAACTAGTCCTAGATTAAGTTCATTTAGCTAATCTTCTTATCTAGTGTGTCTGTGTGTGCGTGCATGTAGTAGCATGGTTAAACTGTTATCCCCATTTTATAGAAAGGGAAATTGTAGCATAGGCAGGTGGTAATTTAATTGTTCAAGGACACTTGGTAAAAACAGAATCCATATCCAACCCAGGCAGTTTCTAACTCCAGAGCCTATCCTGTTAACTACGGCACAAATTTGATCTTTGACTCTTATGAGAAAAGTAAGGCTCAACATGACGACCTGCACATAACAATTTTCTGTGTAGTAGGTGCAGATTTCACTAGAAGCCTGTCAGTAACAAGCAAATCTGTCTGTCAGGAGGCCATCCTGCATTACAGAGGTTAAATTACTTCATGCAGTTATTCTAATTAACAAGTCTGAAATCTGGAAATGCTGTTCCTCCATTTAAAAAAAAAATGTCAATTGTATGAAGTGTTAAATTTTGGAAGTTCATGTTGATAAGCATATTTCAAGCTTCTCAGAGCAAAAACATCTCTGAGAGCAGTTTCTGATTTCACAAAGAGGTAATAGACAAGTAGACTTATGAGCCCAGGGCAAAATCATGACTTCAATTTATATCTTCTGCTCCCCCAGATTCCTATTTCTTGTCCCCTTTTCTAGTTGCCCCATTGCACAATGTCTTGTCCCTTTCAGGCATGGCCCAGGGTCCCTAAACTCAAATACCCCTCTCCCCAAACATATACACATTATTAAATTAGAAAGAACCTGATTCATGTTTTCATCTCCAGCAAGGCTACCACAGACAGACATACAGAACACCCACGCTTCAGGACACATGTTTTAGGATTCAGTGAGGACACCATACTGACCATCCTTTTTTTTCCTCACAGAGCTCCAGGACAGCACGCTCTGAGGAGGACCGGGATGGCCTGTGGGATGCTTGGGGCCCATGGAGCGAGTGTTCACGCACCTGCGGAGGAGGGGCCTCCTACTCGCTGAGACGCTGCCTCAGCAGCAAGTAAGTCCTGCACCCGCGAGGGTGGGAGTTTGTAAGGCCCAGCGGTAGCAGGTTCAATGCATACTTTTGTGGTTGGGGGTATGCAGAGAATTTGGTTGCACACAAATCCAGATGCAAGGAAGGTACCAAGAATTAAATCTATGCTAGGTTATTTATATATTTTCATATGATAAACAATATAGAATTTATCTCATTTACCAAGTAAATTTTGTCTGTTTTCATGTGAGAACTGGAAGGTTAATTTATGATTAGAAATGGACCTGCGATATTAAGCTCCATAATATATTGTGCTCTTTGAATCAGCTTAATTGTAGTGGCAAGACTAGCAACAATTTTAACATTAACAGCATATTCAGTTTATGTTGGATTCCAGTGCCATCAAGCACTTTGAAAATGAGTGATATGTTGGTTTGGTGTTTTATTTTTTTTCTTTTTTTTATAATAATTTTTTATTATATTATGTTAGTCGCCATACAGTACATCCCTAGTTTTTGATGTAAAGTTCCATGATTCATTACTTGCGTATAACACCCAGTGCACCATGCAATACGTGCCCTCCGTAATGCCCGTCACCAGCCTCTCCCATTCCCCCACCCCCCTCCCCTGTGAAGCCCTCAGTTTGTTTCCCAGAGTCCATAGTCTCTCATGGTTCATTCACCCTTCTGTTTACCCCCTTTCTTCTTCCCTTTCTTCTCCTACCAATCTTCCTACTTCTTATGTTCCATGAATGAGTGAAACCATATGATGATTGGTTTGGTGTTTTAGATGTCATAATGGCTGGAAGCTCCCTGAGGTTATTCAGTTCCATGAATGAGGAAGTTTGCACAAAACGAGATTTGGGAGAACAGAACCTGCTATGGGAATTGGACATGGAGTGAGAGCAGTGGGGAAGGTGGGGAGTTGCTAATGGTTCTAAGCTGAAAGTAAAGGCCAGAGGCATTAGAATGAAAGTCTACTTGGAATAATAATAATCCAGAACTGTATCTTGAGCTGTGTGGTCTATGACTAGATTTTTCTCCAAACTGTAAAATCCAAAGTACAATAGTAATATTTTTTAATGAAAGATTTTTATTTGACAGTGGAAAGTGTTATGTGTGACAAGTAAGAGGTTTGATTGAAATTACTATATATTATAAAACATGAAACAGAAGATGGAAAAATATATATATCTGCTGATTCTTGTAGACTTTTTCATAAACAGCAGAAAGTAGTAAGATGTAGGTTCAGAAAAATGTCAACTTACTCTAATGAGTAAGACTTTCTTGAAATCAAGTCCAAGTCTTATTCCTTTCTGTGTCCCCCGGGCCTGCACATGGTCTGAAAGACAGTTGTTCCTTCACTGAATTCCCTGCCAACTGGAGACAATTTGGTTCCAGGCAGATCCCAGTGGAAATGATGTACCCTGGGAAACCTGGCCAAAGGGCATATCCTGCAAGAAACCAGATCGGTTCTGGTATTTAGCCACTCTGGTGTTTGGGTCCGCTCTGAAGATGGAACTATTGGATTGCACCCACTAGCATGTTTGTTTGTCATCTTTGGAGGCCAGCTTCATATCATACCAGATCCCCTGAACTGATTAGGAAAAATAGGCCTTTCATTTTTATGATTCACCTCTTCTCTTAGTCTTAAATACCAAAAGCTTCCTACATCGGCACTGCATGATGCTACGTGGTGATAGCACCGTGAGATATAACTGATAACAAACATACATCAGTAAAGCCAAAATGTACAAATCTGAAATGTTTCTGTTATGCAGTTTTCTCAAATTACCGTGCTTGAATATTCTATAGGGGTGAGCCGAAACATGTGTCTCACAAAGCTGGTAAGGAGTGTAGGGGAACTTTCATACTGGCTCACTGAAGTGAATGCTACATTGTGAGAATCTTGTACTGAGTAAGAGACTGACGAGCAACGTAAAGGATAAATTACAGTCACAGGTAGAACTCTATCACTTGGCAAAGCATCAACTATTGGTGTTACGTGAAATTCACAATTACCACTTTTGTCACCTAGTAAATAAAGACTCCAATTGTTAGCATTTTATTAAGATACTATAGAGGATATCAGTTGTCATCTACTCACAATGAATTGAAAAAGTAAAATGTAAATTCTAAAAATATAAACATACAGACTGTATGTCCCTATTTGACTTTCAAATACTGAAAACAAAATACATTAAGTAAACTCATACTGGGCTGGATAGAAAGCTAAAACAATGGGGGAGAGGCAGACCATCAACCTACCATGGATGGTCATCTGTGGCCTTTTTATTCATTTTCAATAGGTAATTAACTTAATGGGTTTTCTCTCATCTCCACTCCTCATTTAGACATCCAAATTTAATTTGATTGCCTTATACTTTTGAGAAAGAGCAGAGCTTATGAATGTATATGTCCATAGAGGTGGGGTAAAATGTATATGGTAGTCTACCGGTAAGCATTCAAATTCAACCCAAATAAATCCTATCCACCTGTTGAATTAATTTTCCTGACTGATTTTCCAGGCTTGATGACATGTTCTCACAGGTCACTTTTAGCTCCGATATTTTTAAGTCTATCAGCTAATAATTATTCTATTCCAAATACAGTAAAACTGTAAAAGCAGTTAAAATACTCAGATTTTATGCAATAAAGGACAACTATTCAACTTCTGGAGTTATATTCTGTGATGGATGGGGAGCTTATGAAGAGGCTTGGTTAACTTTCTGAGTTTGAGAACATCTTCTCTGAGTCATCTTTTGAAGAGTCCAGGAAAATAAGAATCAGTGGAGGGAAAGCAGAGTGACAATATGGACAAGCATTAAATATAAAATCCTTCATTCTCACTGATAGTGTCTGAGGCTCGAGAAAATGGACCCAGGGAGATACTGAGAAGAATCTTTTCTTTGGCTTCTCCCCCATCCTTTTTCTAGGCTCACAGAAAGTAAGCAGTGCTCAATCTTACCAATTTCTGATATTGGAGTATTGATAATTGCCTTTACTTGCAACCCTGGTTTGAGCAATAAGGGAAGGCACCATATAAACTTTTTTTCTGCAACCTTTACTAATTTCTACATGATTATGTTAAGTTTCATTGAGTAACTCTGATAATGCAGCTACTTTTTTCTCCCCAGATTTTTATTTAAATTCTAGTTATTTAACATGCAGTGTAATATTGGTTTCAGGAATAGAATTTAGTGATTCATCACTTACATACGACACCCAGTTGATAACACGACTATTGCCAATCTTGCCTCACTAAGTCAGCTTTCATTTTTGATCATGATGTCTGCTTTTTTTTTTTTAAAGATTTTATTTATTTATTCGACAGAGATAGAGACAGCCAGCGAGAGGGAACACAAGCAGGGGGAGTGGGAGAGGAAGAAGCAGGCTCATAGCGGAGGAGCCTGATGTGGGGCTCGATCCCATAACACCGGGATCACGCCCTGAGCCGAAGGCAGACGCTTAACCGCTGTGCCACCCAGGCGCCCCTGTTTTTGTTTTTTTTCCTAATTAGAAAATGGTCTCCACCTGTTTGTACTTTATGATGGTTCTTTATTTTATTTCAAGTGAATTAAACAATGTACCAACTACCCTGAGAAACTGCTGCTTCTCTCTGATTCTTCACTTTCCCCCGCTAAATATTCTGAAATAATATTTTAAACAAATGCATTTTTCTGACTGATCTGGTAGTGTGTGTTGTTTAGTGGAGACTATCCTTCTTCAACCTAAATTACTTAAGCATATAGTTTTAAATTTGATACTAAGGATCTGTCTCTGAGAGCTCTAGCTTTGTCTTCGGCCAGTTAATTTAAGTTTTCCCATAAGAAGTTCCAGATGCATAAGGCACTTAAGAATACCGTGTGTGACGTCATATGTACCACTGTATTAGGTCTGTGCCAAGACCAAGGTCAAAGGGGTAAATGGCAGTTTATTTGAAATGGCAATGAGTCAGATAGCGGGATGCTCTTAAGTGTGGTGTCAACCTTTATATTGGTGCCTGAAGAAGACTTAAAGGTCTTTTATGACATTTTTTGCTTTCTGAAATGCCAAATTAATCTCCATACTAATAAATAGCATGGATTAATAGATAAATATATTAAGAGTAAGAATATTTTGTTAAATCCCAACTGATTGATTAAATGAGAGGTATGTCAAATTTATATACACCCAAATAGCAAAAAAATGGCTTGCTTATAAAGGATGAAAGTATTTTTTAAAGTTAATAAATTTTGTATTGAATTTTTGAGTTGAATAGAATTTTTTTGGAGCTGAATGAAATTATTAGATGAACAAGAAATAAAATCATCACACTGTGGAGGTGCCTAAAAAAGGGGGATTATGATATTATTCCAAAGGGATGTGGCTGCCAGAATGTTGTCAATATAAATATAGAAAAACTAAAATAAACATCCTCAAGGAGTCTTATCTCACAGTAATGGGGAAGATCATTCAAACTTGTCATTTCATAATAATTGTGCTAAGGGAAAGTAAGCTAACTCCTCTGATTTTTTAATTGCAAACATAATTTTTCTCCCATAAAAATATTGATACTTACAGTAATATAAGCTTTAGTTAGCAAGTAATTTCCACACCATATAATAATAAATACCAAAAGAAAAATTTTAACATTAAGATTTGGCTTCTTAAACAAATATTTTTTTCTTTTAAAGTCATCTCATCTCTATCATAACATCCAATTAAGGTTCACGGGACTTGTTTTAAGAGGTTTTAGAACTTTCAGCTAAAATAAGCCCCAAAGCAAGATTTATCTGTTATTCTTCATCTAGTGTGTATATTATCAGCCTTGTTTTCATTGGAAATGCTTGAGTTTTTGTTTAAAGGAAAGATATACAAGTTCAGAATGGGTCTGACTACCCTGTCATTTAAATGAGATGGTCTTTTCATTGTGTTAGGGAAGATTTCACATTTTAGGATGTTTAAGAGTTTGTGGTTGCCTTCCTTTTACTTTCTGGGTTAAAGCCCAATCTAAATGTATTACCAGGACTTCTAATAGTCCTCTAATAGTCCAGATCATATATCTTAGAGGGACTTTTTTCCCCTCTTCTAAGATCTGACCTCCTTTCAGGAGGAGAATACTGAATGTTTGGAACGAATTTGTAGCCTATATTATCCCATAAACCGGTTTGTTAGAATAAAAAATGGTTGGAAATGTGTTTGGTGTCCATAACCCCTACTAGCCATATTGGGAATTTGTAACTCTTGGCTGTCTTTTTTCTGTTTATTTAAAAATTCTTTATTTGGCCAGTTCAATAGCCCATGTGAAGTTTTTATTTCTCCTCAATTTTCTTTTTTTTTTTAAGCTACTTTATTGAGGTATCTTTGACATGTAAAAAGAGCATATATTTAAGGTGTACAACTTAATGTTTCAGTATATTTATACATTGTGAAAAGATCACTACAGAGAAGCTAAATAATTTATCCATCACACCTACATAGTTACTGTATGTGTACATATATGTTGAGAAGATTTAAGAGGTATCCTCTTTCAATTTTCAAGTATATAATACAGTATTGTTAACTATTACCACCATGCTATACATTAAATCTCCCAGACTCATTCATCTTGCATAGCAGAAACTTTGTACCCTTTGACCAACATCTCCTCATTTCCCCCTCTCCTCTGCTCCTGGTAAAATTATACTTGCTCTCTGCTTTTAAGAGTTTCACTATTTCAGATTCCACTTATAAGTGCGATCATGCAGTGCTGTCTTTCTGTGTCTGGCTTATTTCACTTAGCATAATATCCTCCAGATTCTTCCATGTTGTCACAAATGGCAGGACTTCCGTCTTTTTAAGACTAAATAATATTCCATTGCATGTATATACCACATTTTCTTCATCCATTCCTCTGTCAATGGACGTTTGGATTGTTCCCATGTCTTGGCTATTATGAATAATCTTGCAGTGAAAATGGGTGCAGCTATCTTTTCAAGATCCAGATTTCATTTCCTTTGGATATATACTTAGAAGTACAATTGCTGGATCATGTAATAGTTATGTTTTTAATTTTTTGAGGAACTTCCATACTCTTCCATAATAGTTTTACCAATTTACCAATTTGATTCCTACCAACAGTACAAAGTTTCCTTTTTCTTTACATCTCACCAATACTTGTTACTTTTTGTCATTTTGATAATAGCCATTCTAACAGGTATGAGTTGATATCTCATTGTGGTTTTGACTTGCATTTCCCTGATGATTAGTGATGTTGAGCACCTTTTCATGTGCCTGATGGCCATTTGTGTATCTTCTTTTGGGAAATGTCTATTCAGGTTCTTTGCCCATTTTTTAGTTGGAATATTTGGTCTTTTACAATTGATTGTGGGAGTATATTTTGGATATTAACCCTTTATCAGATACATGCAAATGTCATCTCCCATTATGTAGATTGCCTTTTAACTTTGTCGATTATTTCCTTTGCTGTACAGAAGCTTTTTGGTTTCATCTAGTCCCACTTACCTATTTTTGTTTTGGCTGCATGTGGTTTTGGTGTCATGACAGAAATCATGGCCAACACCAATGTCAAGAAGCTTTTTCCTTATTTTCTTCTAGCAATTTTATAGTTCCAGGTCTTCGATTTAAGTCTTTCACCCATTTTGAGTTGATTTTTGCATGCACTGTGAGAATACGGGTCCAATTTAATTCTCGTGCATGTGGATATCCAGTTTTCCCAACATCTTTTATTGAAGAGACTATCTTTTCCCCATTGTGAGTCCTTGGCACCCTTGTCAAAGATTAGCTGACTCTATCTGTGTGAGCATACTTTGGAGCTCTTTGTTTTGCTCCATTGGTCTAAATGTCTGTTTTCATGCAGTGCCAGACTGCTTTGTTTACTATAACTTTGCAATATAGTTTGAAAGGAGGAAGTGTGGTGCCTCTGGCTTTGTTCTTTCTCAGGATTTCTTTGGCTATTTGGGGTCCTTTGAAGTTCCACATGGATTTTAGGTTTGTTTCTCTATACCTGTAAAGAATGCCATTGGGATTTTGAGAGGGAGCGTACTGAATCTAAAGATCACGTAGGTATTAAGGACATTTTAACACTATGGAGATTCTTCTGATCTGTGAGCCTGGGTTATCTTTCCACTTATATATGTCTTTAATTTCTTTCATCATTGTTTTATAGTTTTCAGGGTATAAGTCTTTCACCTAACTGGTTAAGTTTATTCTTAAGCATTTTATTCTCTTTGATGCAGTTGTAAATGGGATTTTCTAAATTTCCTCTTCAGATAGTCTTATTAATATGTAGAAATGCCACTAATTTTTTTTAAAGATTTTATTTATTTATTTGACAGAGATAGAGACAGCCAGCGAGAGAGGGAACACAAGCAGGGGGAGTGGGAGAGGAAGAAGCAGGCTCATAGCGGAGGAGCCTGATGTGGGGCTCGATCCCATAATGCCGGGATCACGCCCTGAGCCGAAGGCAGACGCCTAACGACTGCGCCACCCAGGCACCCCGAAATGCCACTAATTTTTATGTTGATTTTGTATCCTGAAACTTTATTGAATTTATTAGTTATAATAGTTTTTGTTGTTGTCCAATCTTTAAATTTTTCTACATATATGATCATGCAATCTGCAGAGATCATTTTGTTTCTTCTTTTCCAATTTGGATGCCTCTTATTTCATGTCTAATTGCTTCAACTAGGACTTTTGGTACTATGTTAAATAGAATGGGCATTCTTGCTTATATTGCATCTTAGAGGAAAAGCTTTCAGTTTTTCCCCGTTGGTTACGATGTTAGCTGTGGGTTGTTCAAATATGACGTTCATTGTTTTGAGGTAAGTTCCTTTTACACCTATTTTTAAAGGTTTTTTTTTTCTTATCATGAACAGATACTGAATTTTGTCAACTCATTTTCCTGCATCTGCTGAGATGACCATGTGGTTTTTATCTTTCATTCTGTTAATGTGTTATATGACTTTGATTGATTCGCATATGTTGTACTGCCCTTGCATCCCCCAGATAAGTCCTGCTTGGTCATGGTGTATAATCCTTGCAATGTGCTGTTGAATTCAGTTGGCTAGAATTGTATTGATGATTTTTGCAACCATGTGCATTAGGGATATTGGCCTATAGTTTTCTTTACTTGCAGTGCATTTGTCTGGCTTTGGTATCAGAGCGATACTAGCCTCATAAGATTAGTTTGGAAGTGTTCCATTTTCTTCTACTCCATGGAAGAGTTTAAGAAGAATTGGTATTATTATTGTTTAATGTTTGGTAGAGTTCTTCAGTGAAACCATTAGGCTCCGGCTTTTCTTTGTTAGGAGGTATTTGATTATTGATTCAATCTTCTTATTTGTTATTGGTCTGAATTAGAAAAAGGACAAACTAAGTCCACAGTTATCAGAAAAAAAGGAAATAATAAAGATGAGATCAGAAATGAAGCAAATAGAGCTGAAAAAACAATGGAAAAATTCAACTAAACTGCGAGTTGGGTTTTTTTGCAGAGATAAACAAAATCAACAAACTTTTGGCTAGACTAAGGGAAAAAGAGAGAAGATGCAAATAAAATTGGAAATGAAAGACAAGGCATTACAATGGATGCCTCAGAAATTAAAAGGCCCATAAGGGACTATGATGAACAATTACCAACAAATTGGATAACGTAGAAGAAATGGGTAAATTCTTGAAAATGTATAACTTTCTAAGAGTGAATCTCTTCAATCTTCATTCGTTCAGTTAATAAATGTTTACCGAACATCTACCATGTATAGGCAAATTGCTAGGTATAACTAAGGATAAAAGGCCCAAGGGTTAAGGATCTCCTTTGGAAGATTTACCAAATTATTAAGTTCCTACTCAAGTTTCTACTGATTGTAGTTGCACAATATTGTAAGAAGAGAATTCCACCCAGTTCTGTAAATAGATAACACATATGCAGCAAAGGTCTTAACCCTAGCTGTACTCTAGAATCATCTGGAAATCTTAAAAAAAAAAAAATCTGGGCCCTGCTGAAAACCAATTAAATTGAAATCTCTAGAGGTGGAGCCCTGATCTCTATAAATTTTAAAAAAGCTTTCCAAATAATTTTAATGTATATCCAGTGTTAAAACTGCTGCTCTTTTGAAGGGGATGATAGTGAAATGATTCAGGCTTCTGGGAATTTAGAGATTGGGGTAATAAAGAAAAGAAGAGACTTTCCAATAAAGAAATTTGTATATGTTTACATTTCTCACTCAAGTTTCTATGAAATGATCCAATCTGTATCATGGGAGGAAAGTCCTGGGCATGAGCATATCAGGACATAGAAGTAGTGATTGTCCCTTCACATCAGCAAGCCACGGGAATAACTTTTCTGAGTAGTAATGCACTTGTCTAGTATTAGTCAAGGTCAACCTTCCCCAAATTGGCAAATGGACTAAGTAATTTCTCAAGTTTTCTTCCATTCCATTATTAAGCTTTCAAGTATGACCTTTATGCCTCCAGGTTGTTAGTGAATGACTAAGTTAATGCCCAGTAGGCTGGGTATTTTATGCAAATTCTCTGGGATCCATCTGCCTTCAATTCATTAAATTCCTTATCCAGTGTGGAGTTTAACTGTCTACCTTCAATTCAGCATCTATCATTACCCTTAATAGGCTTCCTAATAGTACTCAAATTCTGTTATCTCTATTTGAGCCCAATTTATGCAATAGAAAAGAGGGGTTTATCCAGCCCTGTTTTGCTTAGTTTCAACCGCTGGGGGATAGGGGGTTGGCAAGAAGGAGGGAGAAGCCGGGTGAAGGATAAATGGAAAGAGAGAGAGATTAATAGAAATTAAAGGCACAGCAGATATTACGAGCTAAAGACCAGGAACATCAGAATTGCATACACTGAGGGAAGGATGTTTTACCTAGAGGCAAAAAGAATAAAGATAGAATACTCAGTAACCTCATATTCATGAGCAATCATCAGCTGAAACCCATAACTACATATGCCAACCTTAAGTAACTGTACAGCCAATCCTTACCTTTGTGCTTTGGGGTAGGACTCACTGGTCAAGACTGAGATCTTTTCCTACTGGGAGAGAGTCACCAGTTTGGGAACCTGGCTGTCATAATAGTGTGTTTCACTGTCTCTATGAGACCCTTTCACCTATTTTGTAGACTATCCCCTTTATTATTTTTTTTAATCAAACTACTAATTTTGAATCTTGGCCCCACCATGTTCTAGCTATGTGACACTGGATTGGGTTTTTAGTTTTTCTGGAATTTTGTTTGCTCATCTATGATGTCAAGTGGGCAGTGCCTGGAACAGAATAGGTGTTCAATAAATATTTATATCCAACAAATGTCTAAGGTGTCCTTCAGCTCAAAAACTGAATGTGTGACCCTGAGACAGAGGCCTTTTCTCCTCCACATATGCAGTCAAAACCCATTTTGCTGCCAGATAGGAAGAGGAACAAAAGCTGCTCTTAATATGAATGGTTTTAAAGAAATATGTTATTCTCCAGGCCCCCATCTTGCAACGGACATCTGGGTGATAGGGGCGGATTGAAGAACTTTTGTCTCTAGCCAAAAGAATTCATAAATTCCCAGCTCCAGGGTTGTATCGGGTGAGGTTGTGAGAGTCCTAGAGTTTCATAATATACATTTTCCTCATGGGGAAGATGGAAAAGTTGGACTTGATATTGCTAAAACACATTTGTTTTTATTCTCATTCTTTGCCTCTTTTGGCTACTGAGCAAATGTAAGATCATTTGCAAACCTTATGGCATGTGTGTATGTATAATAAAGTGCACGTCCTTCCTGCTGGTGGATCTTGAGCCAAAGGCAGCAATCCCCCTACCCCACACCCTGCCATCTTTCAGAGGGAGCAAATGCATCGCAGTGACAAATACAACTTAGAGTAAATAGGTGAAAATAAACAGTCTGGAAAAAAAAAAAAGCCAGAGTTTTTTTCCTCTGGTAGCTGTTTTGTTTCATTTTACACTTTTCATCTTCATTTTATAATAGAAAGATTCCAACCGGGTTTCAGAGTTCAAAAACTTGGAGCAAATATTAGACTAAAAATTCTTCATGGCATCCTGATAGCCTTTCCTTCTGTTCTATATCTTCTCTCTTCCTTTGACCCACTTGCCCTTCCTTCCTGTCCTTCCTCCCTGCCTCCTTCCTTCTTTTCTTCTCTCAAGAAATGCTTGTGGAGTGCTAACTATACACCAGGCACTTTGCTGGGGACTGGGGCTCAGAGAGCAAAAAAAGACCGCAGGAAGAAAAAAGCAAATAAAAGAAACCAAAAATATGGTTGGTTTTTTTTAAGTGAAAACAGTCCTGGACAGCTAGAGGACTGTCCTTGTCCTTTAAAATGCTGACCACTTTGTCCTCTCTTGGCCTCTTCTAGTGAGCCTCTTACGTACAATGTCCTTCCGTGCCCATGCCCAGCTAGCAAAATTCTTAATGTTATTTAAAGTTGCTTCCTCTGCAATGTCCCTTAGTCTCACTTTGCTATACTTAAAAGTCATTCTTGTTCACACCACTTTGAGTTACCTTTCCATAAACTGGCATGTGTTACAGTTATGTGTATGGCCCTGACTCCCACTATACTATATGGGCACAGGTTTTATCTTGCTTGTCTTTATATCTTCCTGCCTTGCACATAGTAGGTACCTACCCAGTTCAGTGTTGGATGAATTTACTGAATAGAATATTAGGGCCAGGAACCTGCCATAAGGCTGTTTCTTGAGTGACCCTTTCTCCCATCACACCCTTGGAATGCATGGGGCCCATACGGGACATCACACCTAAGATACTGTCTTAAGTACTTCTCTCTCCAAGTCCTTTTGTATTTAGTGTCCAGACCATACCCATTAGTTGTTGATATGAAGTAGACTGTTGTGTGCTTTATGTGGACTGGCGTGGATTTTTTCCCAACTAAATTATAACTTCAAAAGAGTCAGAAAGGTCATCATTTTTCTATCTTTCACAGCGCCTTGCATAGTACTGGTTCAGATTGGAGGCCCAATAAATGTGTTACGTGACTATAAATCTGAAAGCATTGTACAAAAGCTTGTTAGCCAGAAACCCTGCACAAGGGCTCACTTTCACCATCAGACTGCTTATTGCACATTTTCTCATTAGATTTTCTGAGCAGTATGCTTGGAGCATTTTCAGGATTCATTAGAAGTTGGGCATGATCGTTATGGTTTACATTGTCATTGTTCTTGCTTTTTGCTTTTTTGATTGCATGAGCATACCCCTCATTTTCATAACCTCAGCCCATATTTGTGAGAACGCAATGCCTTGTTGTAGCATGTCTGTCTTTGAAGAACAGGCAGAGATATGTAAAATCATACTTGTTTGGAAAAAAAACTTGGCAGGGATTTTTGTAGTTGTAATTTAGAACATACCAAACACTCATAATAGCCAATAAACCAATTTGAAACTCATAGGACAAACTCCAAAATTCAGGCTATAATATCCTCACGTAAGTCTAAATTTTAATTCAGCAGCTCTGCAGCCTCCTAGCTGCTGCTAGAGAATCTGTAAAAGTTAGAGAAGATTTCCTTCGTTTCCTATGGTAGAGAACAGATCAAACAAGCAGAGGGAATGTCTTCTCCGACTGTTTTCTCCAACCCTACATCACTTCCATTCATATTGAATTTGCTGTCTATGTGAAGTTTTAGTGACGCTCTCTGGATACATGAACCAGGGTCTCCAAGCTGGTACAGCATTCAGAATGTTTTCATAGTGGGAGATTAGTATAGAGCAGAAGTGTTGAATTATAAAACTAAGGTTACAAAAATATGTTACCTATGCCAAAGAAACACTTTTAAGTCAAGATCTCAATTTATGGCACTGTTTTAAAATTTGGGCCTCTGATACCCACCCCCCCCGTTCTGTTTGAAAATTGCTTTGAAAATGCAGCTTTTAAGCCAACTGTTCTTTTGGCTTCTGAGGCCACGTTAGAGCCTCTGGCAGATTGAGAAGAGCTAGTGTGACACTAGGGCTCTGTCTGTTCCCAGCCAGCTCACCTACTGATGGATGATGCCTGGCAGCATGCCTCCTTGTTGTTTGTTGTATTATTACGACAGAAAGCATTTTCAAAAGCTACATTTATCAAGTTGTCATAATAGTTTGGCTTGTATATCTATCTACTCAGAAAAAAAAATAAATCTCTCCCTTAGCACTAATCTGTTTGAGCCACGTGATGCATCACATGCCAAAGAGGCAGTCCAAAATGAATAGGGCGTTCTGAGTGAATGTGGGGACCTTTCAACTAAATGCCTAAAAGAAGAGAGATGTTTTATGCATGCATTTGAAAATCCCATAGCACCAAAGACCTGTCTTTCCCTTGTTTCAAGGGTACTTTTCCATTGCTGGTTGTGGGTGTTGCATATGCATTATTTCTAGAATTTTGGTTACTTTGTCGACGGAAGGAGGTTTAACCTCAAGGAGGAAAAACATCGAAGTTTGCCACAAAGAAGGCCAAAGACATCGTTTAATGTTTAAGATCTGTTTTTCATTGGCAAGTGTCACCAGATTAAGCATTACTTGTTTGGGTTGTTTTGAAGATTATATTTATTTTTTTTAGAGAGAGAAAGAGCACGAGCAGGGGGGTGGGGAGAAGAGGGAGAGGGAGAAACAGACTCCCTGCTGAGCAGGGAGACTGATGTGGGGCTCAATCCCAGGACCCAGAGATTATGATTTGAGCCAAAGGCAGGTGCTTAACCAACTGAGCCACTCAGGTGCCCTGAACATTACTTGTGATGGAGAATCTTATAAGCAAGTTTCTTATTACTTGAGATAGGTGGTTGTTTGGGAGCTCATGACTGTTGGAGCTGGGTAGAGAGATTCAAAGTCTTTGTCCAGAGTTAACATGTACTCATTATATGTTTGTTAAAAATATTTCAAATCTAGGGGTGCCTGGGTAGCTCAGTAAGTTAAGTGTCTGACTTGATTTTGGTTCATGCCTCTATCTCAGGGTCATGAGTCAAGGCTTAAGATTCTCTCTCTCCCTCTCCTCTGCCCCTCCCCAACTCTTGCTCTTTCTCTCTCTTTCTCAAAGAAAATATTTCAAATCTATTAATGTTAATAAACCACTCACTGGGGATGCATACTAGGACATCTCTAATTATTCAGAGATATAGTACATAATGAATATATAATATAAACATGGTTATCTGTAGGTACTTTTTTATTGAGATATAATTGACATATAACATTGTACAGGTTCAAGGTATATAATGTGTTGACTTGGTGGGGGTTGTTCCCCATTTTTCTCATCCCCAGTCCCCCTTCCCTTTGCAATCATCAGCTCATTCTCTGTATCTGTAGGTCTGATTCTATTGTTTGTTTATTCATTTGTTTTGTTTTTTAGATTCCACATATGAGTGAAATCATATGGTATTTGCTCTTCTCAGTCTGTCTTATTTTTCTTAACATAATGCCTTCTGGGTCCATCCATGTTGTTCCAAATAGCAAGCTCTCATCCTTTGTTTCGACTGCATAATATTCCAGTGTGTGTGTGTGTGTGTGTGTGTGTGTGTGTGTGTGTGTGTGTGTGTGTGTATCACATCTTCTTTATCCATTCGCCAGTCAGTAGACACTTAGGATGCTTCTGTATCTTGGCTATTGTAAATAATGCTACAATAAACAGAGAGATGCCTATGTCTTTTCAAATTAATGTTTTCATTTTCTTTGAGTAAATACCCAGTCGTGGAATTATTGGATCATATTGTATTTCTATTTTTAATTTTTTGAGGAAACTTCCTACTACTTTCTGCAGTGGCTGCACCAATTTACTTTCCCACCAACAGTGCACAAGGGTTCTTTTTTCTCCATGTGCTCACCAATACTTGTTATTTCTTGTCTTTTTTTTATTTTAGCCATTCTGATGGTGTGAAGTGATCTCATTGTGGTTGTGATTTGCATTTTTCTGTTGATTAGTGATGTTGAGCATCTTTTCGTGTATCTGTTGGCCATTAGATGTCTTCTTTGGAGAAATATCTATTCAGATTCTCGGCCCATGTTTTAATCAGATTCTTTCTTTCTTTTTTTTTTTCTTTTTTTTTTTTTAGGTGGCATAGATATTTTATTTTTTTAAATTTTTTTTATTATATTATGTTAGTCACCATACAGTACATCCCTGGTTTCCGACGTAAAGTTCGGTGATTCATTAGTTGCGTATAACACCCAGTGCACCATGCAACACGTGCCCCCCTCACTACCCATCACCAGTCCATCCCATTCCCCCACCCTCCTCCCCTCTGAAGCCCTCAGTTTGTTTCTCAGAGTCCATAGTCTCTCCTGCTTCATTCCCCCTTCTGATTACCCCCCCCTTTATTTATCCCTTTCTTCCCCTACCGATCTTCCTAGTTCTTGTGTTCCATGTGGTTTTGATTTGAATTTCCCTGATGGCTAATGATTTTGAACACTTTTTCATGTGTCTGTTAGCCATTCGTGTGTCATCATTGGAAAAGTGTCTGTTCATATCTTCTGCCCATTTTATGATTTGTTTATTTGTTTCTCGCATATTGAGTTTGAGAAGTTCTTTGTAGANGAGAAGTTCT
Organism: Ailuropoda melanoleuca; assembly: GCF_002007445.2. Taxonomy (NCBI): domain Eukaryota; kingdom Metazoa; phylum Chordata; class Mammalia; order Carnivora; family Ursidae; genus Ailuropoda; species Ailuropoda melanoleuca. The sequence goes on from NC_048224.1 coordinate 11,449,794, forward strand.
TTGTAGATCTTGGATACCAGTCTTTTATCTGTAGCGTCATTTGCAAATATATTCTCCCATTCCGTGGGCTGCCTCTTAGTTTTTTTGACTGTTTCCTTGGCTGTGCAGAAGCTTTTGATCTTGATGAAGTCCCACAAGTTCATTTTATCTTTTGCTCTTTCTTTCTTTATTGGTGTTGAGTTGTATAAATTCTTTATATATTTTGCATATTAAATCCTTATCAGATATATCACAAAAATTTTACGGCATACAACATATTGATTTGATGCATCTACATATTGCAACGTGATTTCCACTTTTGTATTAGCTAACATCTCGAACATGCCACATAGTTGTCATTTCTGTGGTGGAAACAATTAAGATCTCTCTTAGAAATTTTGAAGTTAATGATAGAGTGTTTTATCTATAATCACTATGCTCTGCATTTGATTTTAGTAGATTTATTTGTCTACTAGTTGCAAGTTTGTACCCTTAAACTACATCTCCCCAGTTCCTCCCCACACACACACCCCATGATAACTACCATTCTACTCTGTTTCTATGTAGATACTTTTTCAAGAAGGGGTAGGTGCTGAACTTGCTCCTCTTGCTGGGACCAAGCACCACACAAATAAAGTTTCCACATGAACAAGGCTCATTTTGATTCTCATGAAAGACATTCTAAATCAGAATTAAATAATAATCATTTAAATATGGAATAAAATGCCGAGCATTAAAGCCTTACTTTTCTTTTTTTTTTTTTAATATTTTATTTATTTATTTGACAGAGAGATAGCCAGCGAGAGAGGGAACACAGCAGGGGGAGTGGGAGAGGAAGAAGCAGGCCCAGCCGAGGAGCCCGATGTGGGACTCGATCCCGGAACGCCGGGATCACGCCCTGAGTCGAAGGCAGACGCTTAACGACTGCGCTACCCAGGCGCCCCATAAAGCCTTACTTTTCTTAAACAGAAGAGTGAAAGAGAGGGGCGCCTGGGTGGCTCAGTCGTTAAGCGTCTGCCTTTGGCTCAGGGCATGATCCCGGCGTTCTGGGATAGAGCCCCACATCAGGCTCCTCCGCTAGGAGCCTGCTTCTTCCTCTCTCACTCCCCCTGCTTGTGTTCCCTCTCTCGCTGGCTGTCTCTGTCAAATAAATAAATAAAATCTTTAAAAAAAAAAAAAAAAGAAGAGTGAAAGAGAGCTGAATTAAAGAAGAGAACACAGGACTTAGGACACCCACTGCTAACATGTCCTCTAACTCCTTTTTCTCCCCCATGCAAGGCAAGACCACCACTAACCATCTGTGATGTACAGACTCCAGTTCTTCTAAACCCTAGGTTTTTATCTTCGGGTTTGACCCATGGATGAGGACAGTGAGCGTCTGAGGATAGCTTTATACACAGGGTCCAGAGGTTCATGTAACTTCCTTCTTAATGACTAAGTTGATTGGTATCAAGTGTTGTTTCCTGAAAGAACCTCTTACACTAATGTGTCTGCGGAAAATGAAAAGCAGCCCAATGGTGCATTTGCACTTGGTCCTCTTAAGTGTTCTCAGAATTTGTTATTCCTCTTGAGGTCTTTGTAAAAAAAAAAAAAAAGTCCCAGAAATGTAGAAGTGCTTTCACTGGCTCCTTGGAGACATCCTCCTGCAAGATCGTTCCAGTGACTATTGCAATGTTCAAATTGAAGTCAGGGAGGAAAACCACGCACCGACACTGCACGAAGTTCTGGTTCCAGCTGTAAGACTGCTCCTCTTGTCAGATTTATGCCCATTTTAGGATCCACAGTCTAAAGGACCCAGTGTCCTTCTGTCAGCTTCAACTGCTGATATGCTTTTATACCTGCTCTCTTGTGAAAAGCTCATGGTATCCCTCTGGATCACTAAAAAGAGAGGGATAAGCAGATGAACGATCATATTTATTTTAAAGTTCTTTGCCCGTGAGTGCATATTTGAAAGCCAGGAGGTATTCCAAGAAATACAGTAACCTGTTCTGACTGAGCAGCTCTCTTCGCTTTTGGAAATCAAAGGCAAAGCTTCACGAGCAGTATTTAAGAATCCTGGAGTCTTAAACAAACAGTTACCACACTTTCCTGAAACTCTTTACTGGCACCAAGGATGAGTCTGGTTATGTCCCCAGAAGAATCTGTTTGCTTAGGGAGAAAATGAGAAGAATTTTGAGGTAAAAATGGATGTGTTTTACCCATTTTTTAAAATTCTTAGTGAGAGATAAGTTGCATATGCCTCCCTCTTTTAAAGACTTAAATTATATAAGTGGGAGGGTGGGGAAGTAGGGGACCAACAAATTGCTAAAGCCTGGAAAGAGAGCTTTTAATTTTCCATGGTAATTCATTTCTACTATGGTTGTCAAATTATAGTAATTGAAACTAAGATATCAGGATTTTAAGAATTGGAACAGTTTGGATGGTTTGTTGTGCGTTAATGAGAGACCAATAAAGTGTGCCTCAAGCTTACACTAATCTCATTAGAAGTGAATTAAAGTCGGAATAATTCAGAAATAATAGCTTGTGATTGAGATGATTTCCATTTTTGAGAGAGGGAATTAAGTCAAAATTAATAAATGACTGGCTAGGGGTAAAGTGCTAAAATAAATAAGGAAATAAATAAGGAACTTTCCATTACAAATCAGGTTTGGAATAGATTTGAATATTTATATTTTGTTCTTTCATACTTGAACCAGTTCTGAGTCCTTAATTGGAGGCCTTAGCTCACTAAATTCAGTCCTGAAACTATTCTGTAGTTTATGTCGAAAGGATGCATTTACTTAAAATCTCTGTTATCAGTGGACTATAGCTTGCTTTGGAAACCATTTTGGATTGAAATTTCTGCTTGTTTCCATTCCCAGAGGTGAATTTTATTTTGCTTATATGTGAAGGAAACCACTTGGCTGTTTTATGTTAATGAACTGCTAAAGAAAGGAAGAAAATATTTTTTACTGTTTGACCCTCAAATGAGGCTTTTGTGCCCAGATAAGTGTCTTAGATGAAGAAATTCACACTTGGCACGAATTAAATCCTTGTGGTGGAATAGTCACTTCATTAACTGAAATAAAATTTATATTCAGGTTTAATAAATTTGAACTTTTAAAAAGTATAAGCTTCTCTGCACTGAAGTTCTTTCATGTTACATTTTATAGAGCAGTGTGGTTCTCTTGGAGATGTTCCAGATGTAAAATGTGTGTATAGGTATCCTTTACTTACAAAAAGTGAATTTACCAGAACTGAAGAGCAGCTGATAAATTGATACAGTAACAGTGAGGTGCAATTAACCCCCAGGCCAACTCTCTGCTTGGTTTCCAGATTTCACCTGTGTGTTAATGTGTTAATATGTTAATGTGTTAATATTTTGCACATCTTTTTTTTTTAAGATTTTATTTATTTATTTGTCAGAGAGAGAGAGAGAGCAAGCACGCAGGGGGAGCGACAGGCAGAGTGAGTAGCAGGCTCTCTGCTGAGCAGGGAGCCCGATGAAGAACTCAATCCCAGGACCCTGGGATCATGACCTGAGCTGAAGGGAGACACCCAACTGACCGAGCCACCCAGGCACCCCAATATTTTACACATCTTAAACACATCTTGTTCCTTTTTTTATTGTTTTACATGCTCTGGAGTTAGAGAAGTCTGGGTTCCAGTCCTTGGTTCTCTCTTTTCTCAATTTTCTCATCTATGAAATGGGAATAATAAAACCTTGCCGAGTTGTCAGAAGCTTATTGGTAATGTACACAGAACACGTAACTCTGGGCCAGATACCTCTAGAAGGCACTCAATATATCTTAGAAGCTAGAATTACTATTGTTATGTACAATTTTATATTGTATTTCAGTAACGAGGACCTTTCCAAAATCCAGCATTTCCACTTTAATATCATATTTCAGTCAAGTAAATGAAATAAGCTCTCACTAAATAAAGTAATACTATACAGTAAAGGGGAGGCTTAATTCAGGGGAAAAATGGAATTATTTCTAAATCAATATGAGATGTTAGACAGTTATCGGGTATTCTTTGGAAATTGCAGCAAGTGTTTCTCCTTGTTTTGTGTTTGTTTTTGTTTTTGCTAAATAAGAAGGATTTAAACTATTCTTTTATATTATGTGCTTACATCTCCTATTTTTCAAAGATGCTTTTAAAGCATGTGTTTGTGGTTGGAAATATATGGGGAAAGGCTCATTTGAGTTAATGAAGCAGGTATTTTTCTGCTTGTTTTGGTTTGATTTTTGGTAAATGATATCTTGATAATAACACCTTGGCATTGGAACAGAGCTTTTGTAAATTATCTCAGTTAGCGATCGAAACTTGGTGCCCCGCCGTCCCAACATACGTTAGACGGATGAGAAGGGTAAGACCCCAAGAGGGAAACAGGCTTATGCAAGGAGAAGAGTAGAATCTAGTACCTACATTTTCAAACTCCTCATTTCGAATTGTTTTCATTATTCCTTTCAGGGGGATAAGGCTAGGAAAAGAAAATAGAAGGAGGTGAAAAGCATAGAGCCTTAAGGTCTTAATGATTAACACCAGAGTTCACTTTTTTAAAGCAAGAAGTCATTGTGTCTCCTTGGTTTTAAAACATTTGGTGGTTCCCTTTTATTTATTGCCAAGTTCAAGATTAGAAGGTATTTCTCTCATCTACAGTTCCCCACATAAACCCCAAACTCCAGCAAAACCAAGCCATACCTTTTCATACTTCTATGCCTTTGCCTGTGGTTTCTTCTCTACATATTCTTAACCTTCTTTCAATGTCTATTATATTTTATAGCTATTATGCAATTAATTTATCAAATGTCTACATAATGCTTACTGTGTGCTAGGTACTGTTGGAAGTGCTTCACAAATATTAACTCAGTTTATCTCCATGATAATCCGGAGATAAGTAATAATATCCCATTTTACAGATAATAAAACTGAGATATTGAAACTGCAGAAGAGACTGAAATTTCAAAAAGAGGATTCTGGTTTGATAGTGGGTACTCTGAACCATTACACCATGTCACCTATGTACTCAGAATTTTAAAGCTGAAAAACTTATCACATTCAGCCAAGACCAATGTCTAAATGGCAGGCCACCTGAGGCCTCTAGGTTGTAGAATTCATTATCTTGCAAATTCACCATCAACTGGAACCTAGTTATCATCTTTTTAGACTCAGAAATCTGGTATTTTTCAACAATCATAGCAAGAACAGATCCTTTTCTTGGAGGTGGACTCACAATGACTTGGTCCATGAGATTGATGTTTCAAACTAGAATGATAGATTATTTATTAACTTACAATGAAAAATAGCACTACCACATGGACCAAAACACCCACATCAGCATGACAAGCCTAGTCTGCCTCTCAGCAGTCCTGAGAAACCAGACCACTCTTGGCAGTTGCTTGGTCAACATGGCATCATAACAAGGGGTATTCCTGGGACGAACAGAACATTCGTTGGCATTAGCTAAATTAGCATGAGGCATTTATATCATGATGGCAACAGCCTTGCCAATGGGACCTGGAGGACATGAAGTTCATTGTCCTTTTGCCTGGGACATTGCTGGGTTGGGCACTGACAAGGATATAGCTCCATCATTCTCTTCTTTTCTATGATTGCAATGCCTGGCCAGCCCTCCCTTTCCTTTCCCACATTCTATTGTTAATGTGTGTTAACATTGTCAAACTGGTCACAGTCAAGTCTTCAGGCCTGGGATCTTTGTATTTCTTTAAGACAGCTTTTGTGCAATTATATTTTCAGATGATACTCTCTTTTTGATAATATCCTCGAGACCTAATACAAGTACTATCTAGCTTTTCCTACACGGAATTATAAGGACATGAGTGGTTTTCTTAATACCAAGGACAAATCACATCCTTCTTCTTTGTATTCCCAGAAGTAAACGCATTGCCCAGCACATAATAGGAGCTCAACGGACATTTGCTGAACAAACAAGTAAATGAGGTGGTGGTAAATCATCATGATTATGAGTGTAAGCTCTGAAGCTGGATGGACTGGCTTCAAATCTCAGCTGTACTACTTAATGCTTGTGGGATTTGGGCAAGTTACTTAACATCCCTGAGCTTTAGTTTTCTTACCTGCAAAATGGGGGTAATAATAGTACCCTATCTCCCAGGGTTCTTGAAAAGACTAAATAAATAAATAAATTAATTAAGACATATAAATAAATTAAGACATATAAAGATGATATATTAATTGTATTCTATGTTAATACATATAAATAATTAATACATATAAAAAACTTAGAAATTTACCTGGGATTTCATATGATTAGCTATTAGTATAATCATTCTCTCAGCATTTTCTATTATATTTTTACTTGTTTTGTAAAAGGTATGACTTATTTTGCAAAGAACAGAGTACTGCTGTCCTTGTTTTAAATGACATCATTGAAATTGAATCAAAAAAATTGTTTTTGTTCACAGAAATTCAGGAAAATGTAAACTCCCGTGTAGTGCTGATGGGAGTATGGAACGGTACAACTTTTATGTGATTTGGCAATATTTATCAAGAGCCTTATAAAAGTTCATTCCCTTTAGTCCAGTAATTCCCCTTCTAGAACTTTATCTATCCTATAGCCATGGTCAGAAACTTAGATAAAGCATACACATGAACATAGTTTATCACAATATCATTTATCAAACCGCGAATTGGAAATTACTTAAATGACAAGTCATGGAAGAATGAGTACACAAACTATGTTATCTCATTTAATGGAATATTATGTAGCTCTCAAAGCTATGTCTTTAAAGTTATTTAACAGTGTGGAAAAATGCTTCCAAAAATGTTTAAGTGGAAAAAAAACCCAAACTACAAAATGGTATCGGTATTGCGATTTCCTCTACACGGAGAAAAAATCAACACAATCAAAATAATAGTGATTATTCTTCAATGAGGCAACTCTGGGAGATGTCATTTTTGTAATCGTTCTTTCCCAAACTCTACAGTGAGTGTGCATTTTAGAAGTAAAAAGAATTCTTCAGTAACTATGAGTTTTCATGTCCCTAGATGTATAATTTTAAGACATGTTGAGTATTAAGGCCCATTTTTACCGTATGCCAGATCTACATTTTTTTCAATGAAATATCTCTTCAGTCTTATACCAGAAATAATTAGGAAGACAGGATTCATTTTTGGAAAACCTTGCATTAATATTTCTTTGGTTAAATAAGCACCAACTGTAAGTACTTACTGTGAACATTTTTGGAAGCAAAATGAATGCTTAGTTTCCACCCTCATGGAGAAATCCGTTTCCATGCACGACTTCTTGAGATCTGCTGTTTAGTATTGGATAGGAACTTCTCTAAGAACAGTGTTACTCAGAAGAAAAGAAAGGTTCTTGTTAGTATTAAGAGAAACTTGTTTTTTATAAGTAGATAGTTTAAGTTTTGAGCCTTTCACAGGTAGTAATGATTTTCTTTTTCTTTTTGTCACCTAGGAGCTGTGAGGGAAGAAATATCCGATATAGAACATGCAGCAATGTGGTAAGTATTGTGCTTCTGTAATTGCAGTCGTGTATTTTTTAAAGAACTGAATCATTCTGGGCAGTTTTATGTATCCTGAGCAAAAAATCAATGAGCGTTTCAGTAAGGGTTATGTATCTCACCCTATAGTGATGATGCAACATTAAAAAATAGATATATTTAATATTCCTCAATATAAACTTTCAGTCAGTTGGCCAGATTGAAACTAACTAGACGGTTTCACACTAGGGACTCTGTTCCGTACTTCTCTGCTTTCTGGCTTTTCATATCTGAGTCTCTTGAGAACCAATAATAGAAATGATAAAAGGGAAACCACTGGGGTCTTGTGAAATAAGTATTAGTTAATCAAACTCGGATTTGACAAATTCATTCGTTCGTTCAACAAATACTATTCCTTGCCAACTATGTGTGAGGTACTTCACTAGTACAAGGAAAAATAACATGTGGTCACTGTCTGGAAACATCTGTGATAAAGTAAGAGATGCAGAGAGAGAAGATAGATGTGCACATAACCACATCCTAGCACAAAGTATGACAAATGCTCTAAGAAAGGGATAAAATTCTTTGTGGGCTAAAAATGGAGAGACAACTGAAGGGTCTTCAAGGAAAAAGGGTTTTCGATGGGGCCTAGAGGACCAAGAGGACTGTGACTAATCCACAACGAGTGTGAGGGGGTGACAGTCAGTCCAAGTAAAAGGACACAATGGACAACGTTGGATGCAGAAATGTTTAAGGTGTGCCCTGCATACGAATTTGGATAGGATTGTGCCTAGCAGTATGGAAGAAAAAGGATTGAAAGATATTTTGAAGTTACACCTTGAACAGATTTGAATGTTAGTCTTCCAAGCTTACACTAATTCACTAGAGGCTTTGAAGCAAGAGGATGATATTGTAGTTTCTTTCACTTCAGGAAGATTAGTTCTATAACGATTTGAGAGATGCTCTGGAACAGGAAATGGATGGGGAGCTAAATACAATCAGGGCTTAAACCAGAAGGAAATAAATGCAAGAGAGATAAAAATTAAGGTCACTTTGCAAGAACTAACAAGCAATTTAAATTAGAATGATGAGTTGAAGTGAGAATAAAGGAAACAGAGACGTGTAGAGCTCTTGCACTGGCCCATCCTCTGTTAGAATGACTCTTTCCTCACTGTCTACATGATTGGCATTTTCCTTATTTCAGTCATCTCAAACGCCACCGCTTCAGAGTTTCCCTTGTTCACCTTATCTGATGTGCTTGTCCCACTGCCCAATCCCATCTCTCACAGCAGTCAATCTTGCTTCCTTTACAGCACTTTGACTTTCTTCGTAGCACTAATCTCTACCAAAATTTATATTCTTTGATTACTTGTTTGCTTTCTGTTTTCCCACTCTAGAATGTAAATTCCATGATGGTAGGAGCCTCATGCATCATGTTCTCCCCTTTATCCCCCCATGCTGTTGGCTCACACATATTAAGCACATGATAGAAATTTGCTGAATGGAGATGAATACTCAGGCTTCTGAAAGAATGGTGGATACCATTATCAAAACTAGAAACATTGGTCGAATGTTTGGGAGAGGGAAATGACAAATAGATTAAAGGACGCTATTGAGTTTGACATGCAGGATGGACTTGCAGATGGCATATTCCACTATGCAATGGGGATTTGATCTCAGGAAGGGGATCAAGGCATGAGCCATAGAAACACAAATAAGATGTATAAAATTTGAAGATTGGGAAGCAGTTCCTTGGGTAGAGCATGTAGAATCATAAGAGGAGAGAAGCTCAGAACTTTGGTGAATGTCTTGATTCAGATAGAAAGAGAACAAGAACGCCAAGGTAAACCACAAAAGTCATCATGAGAGAAGTAGTAGAAGAAATAAGAATTCCTAAAGGTGTTCAGTAGGATAAATGTCGCCAATAGGTTGAACACTGAAAAACAAGCCTGCTGGGCAATGGTTTCTATAGTGTACTAGGAACAAAGTTAAGATCATAGGGGGTCAAAAAGAATATCAATGAGAAAATGAAGTTGATGAGTATAAGCTATTCTTATTAAGTGTTAACAAAGGTATCTCATCATCTGTTTAGTCACATAAAGGTGGGTAATTGGTTTGTTTGCAATGAGTAAACCTTGAGAGATAAGTTGATCTAGAAGGAGAGATGGATGATATGAGGAGGTGAGGGGATACTTAATGCCCCAGGTGCCACAGGAGACGGTGGGTGACAAGAAGAGGAGTCTTGGTAAAGGAAAAAGCCATAGGCTTCACTCTGAGAAAATAGAGGCAAATTGAGAGAGGAAGGATTAGGAACTAGAAAGATTTTGAAGAAAAGTTGAGGCTGCTCGGGATACACACAGCTCAAGCTTCCCTGTAGCGTTTTCTCTGTCCCGTGTTGGAAGTGAAGATGTGAGTTGAACTTGAAGAAGTGAGCATAAAGACCTGCAACAGCCACTGGGGGAATCAAGTGGAAGCCCGCAAAGCAAAATGGGAAATTGTTGGGTGGCAAAGAGGAGGTTCAGCTGAGGCCAAAAAACTTGATCTGACAGAAAACGAGGTCAGAAGGGTGTTAGGACTTAGTCCAGTGGTACGGTGATGCACTGGGGCAGGAATAGAGAAAACTGGCATTAGAGGTGACCCAGGGCCAGAGTACAGATGGGATGGGCTGAGAGAGACCAAGATGAATGAAAAGTATGTATATTTTTAACCCCTGACCAGGGAGAGTTCACACAACTAGAAGGCAGGAGCATTGGGAGTCAGAGTTATTTATTGTTCAGTGGAAAATTTTGCCCAGTTCATTTCTTTTTTTCCACTGAGGACACTGGGTGCCACGTAGGTTGGTTAGAAGAATCAAATCCGTAGTTCTTGCATTTTGAAAAAATGGTATTGACAGTTTGTTTCAGAAACAGCATAAAAAATGTTTAATGGAAATACGCTTTATTTAGCTCATTGGTTTTCTTTACTATCCCTTTTAATGTAGTGATATCTTCTATATCAGGGTTATTTTTTTAACTACAGTGATGTTATTTAAGAATCTCCATAATGTCCATTCTGGTTCTTTAGAGCTTTTAAAATGGTGGAAAGGATCCAAACTCTCCGAAGTAGATGAATGCCTAAAGCGTCATGAGCAGATGTCTGCCTACCCTTTCCTTAAATCTCTTCAGAAACAGCCCACAATTTACTTGTATCATTATGAGCACTTTCATGGACAGATGTAGGCTAAGACTCTGACCTAATTTTATTTTAAACCCATAGTGTTACCTGAGCCAACTCTTTACAGCTTGTAGAATCAAACTGACCCTGAGTTTTTTATGAGAATCTAAAGTCTTCAAATCATTTGAAGCTTTTTTTTTTCTGGCTTTTGGCCATGACAGAAGCAACATTGCCAAGAAAACAAACGAAAAATCTCATAAGAAAGAATATTTTCATAATCACATTCCAGTTTCTCAAACTAAGAAGTTCAGGGCAATTCAGTTAAATATTCCCCTTTTAAATACTTGTTTTGGAAAAACTCAAGGGTCTCTTGTTAGCTAAGCCTCCAGGGTCAGTCCTTAATCCCTGACAGTTTCCTGAGGCTCTTCTGAACCACTTCTCCACAGATTCACCCCCTTTTTCTGTTCCTTGTAGGTGCTGAGGAGGAGACAGCATCTCCTCACTTTTCTAATTTTTCTGTGTTGCCTGAAAAGGCAGTTCACATACGTTTATGGTTTTCTTGTCAATCACTCTACAGACAGGGTGTATCAATAAAGAAATTTCCCGTGATATTTGCCTAGTTCTCAAAGTCATGCTACCTTCTTTTTTTTTTTCCAAGATTTTATTTATTTATTTATTTATTTGAGAGAGAGAAAGAGACAGAGAGAGAGAGCATGAGCAGGGGGAGGGGCAGAAGGAGAGGGAGAATCAGACTCCACACTGAGCAGGGAGCCCAAGGTAGGGCTTGATCCCAGGACCCTGGGATCATGACCTGAGCCAAAGGCAGATGCTTAACCGACCGAGCCACCCAGGCGCCCCCATGCTACCTTCTTCTACTATTTCTAGCTGGTCCAAGTAAACTATTTTCATTTCTAAGGACATAGTGAATCCAAACTTTCCCATTTCCCAGTCCCTGCTCCTGTGTAGGAAAGTGGCAGGACCCTCTCTCTCTGGAAGGAAAAACTAAGGATACTATTGGGAGAAACAATAGGTGTCAACTAGCAAACCACTCAAGTAGATCATTTAGGTCTCAGGGCTTCCCTGGGGCCCCTCGAAAAGGTTTCCTTGGGTCACATCTTCATGCTTATTCAAGTTAGACCTCAAATCTGGGCCCCTTCATCTTAAGTAGGCATTTTAAATGGATTTTCAAGGTGTTTGGACTAATACCATGTTCCTTATAAACTGTTTCTTTGTCACCATCCTTAATCTTCACAAGAGTTGACGTTTAGGAGACAGTGGCCACAAAGAGTACCATAGCTGATGGTGTTCAAGTTCTTTATCAAGGTTTTATTGCTCTACTCCCACCCTTTCCTACTCTCTTAAAAAAAAAATTTGTAAGAGTGAAGTTGGGAAGCCACATTTCTGTCTCTCTTCTAGAACTCTTCCAGAGGTGAGTAGGCAGGGATTTCTGTCTGTGGGGTCACAGAATGTCCATGTCTGGTTTTCTTACCAGCGTACACCCAGTGTCTAGTGCAAAGTGTCTAACAACAGCTTCTGACACGGTGTGTCAGGGAACACAGCCACCTGGCAGGGCTGCCCTGGGATATTTTAAATATTCAAAGGAGCCACAGTGATGCTCGACATGTGTGGGGCACTATGCAAACTACTAGATCGTGCTGTGTTCCTTGCTGTGACATCTTTGTGAAGTTGGTGAATAAGCCCCAAACGCAGTTCTCCTGAAGCTTTGATTAAAAGCAAGTACTGTGAGGGGCACCTGGGTGGCTCAGTCAGTTAAGCGTCTGCCTTCAGCTCAGGTCATGATCTCAGGGTCCTGGATCGAACCCCACATTGGGCTCCCTGCTCCGTGGGGAGTCTGTTTCTCCCTCTCCCTCTGCCTGACCCTCCCCCTGCTTGTGTTCTCTCCCTCTCTCTCTGCCAAAATAAATAAATAAAATCTTAAAAGAGAAAGAAAGAAGAAAGAAAGAAAGAAAGAAAGAAAGAAAGAAAGAAAGAAGAAAAGAAAAGAAAAGAAAAGAAAAGAAAAGAAAAGAAAAGAAAAGAAAAGAAAAGAAAGAAGTACTGTGAGAAAATCAGCATGGGACCAGAGATGAGGGTGGCATTGTCCGATCCAATTTCATGCATTTAGAAGTTTTGCAGTACTCAACAGGTACAGACTTACCATGAGTAAGTAAACCTGGTTATTTATGAATGAAATAAAAGCTAATTTTTCTTTCAAGTATGTATTTTTTTTTCAAATAGCTACTAAGTCGTTAAGATGCAAATACCTATTGAGTTGTTTGGACCTAACGACTTAATCAATGGAACTGTTAGGTATTTCTTTTGGCCTGAGGTGCCATAAAAAATTACTGAGATGCAGCAGGGGCTATGAACAGATGAAGCTTAGCAACCTCTATCACATGGTAGGGATTCAACACATATGATGAGTGAATGAATGAATGAATGAATGAATGAATGAAATCCTAAATAAGAAAACATTTGAGTGGAGCCTTTCAAAATAATAGGAATTTTTCCAGGCTACAATGAGAGAAAGTGTTATAAAAAAATGGAAATGGAATTCGTTGAACAATTTTTGCTGTGACCTACTGTGTCCCAGGCACTTTTTCTAGCCACTGCAGTATCATAGGTACAGAGAAAGGTAAGCCCCTGTTCTCATGAAACTTACCCCCTAGTGAGAGAAAGTAGGTTATAAACAAAGAGAAGTGTGACAATTTCAGAGTGAACGATTCTGAAAGAAATCAAGAAGGAATGGCATTAAGACTGACATGGGGGAAGCTGCTGTGTATGGAGTGGTCAGAAAATTCTCTCTGACATGACCTTGGGGCCCCATTAATATGTGTGATGGGGGGGCATGAACTAACTCAGCTTCTCGAGGCACTGGTAGGTCATTTTTTGAAGTATGGTACCAGGTATGGTGTAGGGAAAGAGGTATTTATCTGTGCTGAGGAGTCTGAACATACACCCCCAAGTGTCATTCCGTGAGGGGCATTCGTAGCCTCTGACTAAGTACGATGGGCATTGTTTTCAAGAGGACCTGAAGGCTGACAGGAAGGGGATTGCTCTAATCACGGCTTTCTGTGCATTTCTCTTCTCCTAGGCCCAGAGCCAGTCAGTCTCAGACTGAAATACATGAAACCCAATGGAAGGTTCTCTTAACCTCAAGTGACACGTTTCTTACCTGAGAAAGAAATTCTGAAGGAAAGAATGTTGATTTCTTCCTACTAAATATTCAAAGCCTACCCCTACTCCCCGGGGGCTTCCAGAGGGTGCCCTGGGCTTCCAGAGTGGTCCTCCACAAGGCTGACTAGATTCGGGAGCGCTGCACCTAAGAACCGTGCTTCCTGCTGCGTCCATTCATGGTTCCCTCCTTAATAACCCATCCAGCAGGAATTTTCCTTATACTGTAATCTTCCTTGAGAAAGAAAGCACTCTCATTTTAAACTCTGACAGCACATGTCTCTCCCAAGTAACTTTATTAGGACTTCAATTGTAAGTTAATATAACAAAATTGGGGCCAGCCTCTCCTCTCTTCACCCATGTGCATTTAGCCTTGTAATGGCCGTCTCTGAGGGGACATCAAGATGTGTGGCTAGGAGCTGAAAGTGACCTAAAGGACAAGCTTCATTTTTCAACCCGATGGTCATGAAGGACTGAAAACAGTGATCTCTAAGTGGGCTGCCACTTAATCATTATGTGCTTTTGAAACAAAATTCCTTAATCTCTGTTTTCTTACCTGTAAAAATACCCTTCTTGTATATATCCCGAGAATGTTTGGTAATACAGTGTTTATGGTAGTTGAAAAATTGGAAACAAATGGAAGGAGGCTGGTTAAATAAACTGTGGTATGTCCATACCATGGAGACTGTACAGTCATTAAGGAGAGTAAGCCAGGTCTGGATGGCCAAGCCTGTGACGTTTTCTCACGACGTAGTAAGTGTGAAAGAAGCAGGTCATGGAGTAGTGTCTTTAATATGATCTCAGTCAGATTTTAAAAATCCCCAAACTAGAGGTATGTCTGGGTGTGTGGCATACCACACGGCCTTGAAGGACACATGCCAAACTGAACATAGTGATGATGCTTTGCGGAGAGAGATTTTGAGTAACTTAAGAAGGACTTTCCTTTTTTTATTCTGTACACTTTTGTCGAACTTTAGATTTGTTACAATGAACATATATATTCTTCTATTACAGGTATAAATTTAAATATATAAAAAGAAAAAGAGGTTGGGGCAAAGCAGTTTGAAAGTCATTGAATATTTATTTATTTATTTATTTATTTATTTATTTATTTATTTTTGAAACGTTGGGGGAAAAATTCAGTTTTTCTGAGGATTACATGGGGAATTAGCTAAAAAGCAGTGAGCATGCTCAGTAATGTTGCCCTCTCTTCAACTCCCCCTTTCTGTGGCAAAGTACTCCTTCCAGGCGAATACACTATTTGTAAAAGTGAAAATTAGATCACTTTAAATTCCGGAAGGTCGGCCTTTCTGTGCAACATCATGGAGAACGTTTCTTGATTATTTTGGCAAATAAACAGGTTGCAGGTATTCTGGAACAAGAGTATTAGTCCTCATCTCTGGCAGAACTGCAGGTTTATAATGCCCTTTCCTTTGGATGAAGTACAGGAAAACAGACTTTTTAAAAAAGATTTATTTATTTATTTGAGAGAGAGAGCACACACGGGGTTGGGGTGGGCTGGGGCAGAGGGTGAGAGAGAATCTCAAGCAGACTCCCTGCTGAGCGGGGAGCCCCACACAGGGCTCGATCTCAGGACCCTGAGATCATGACCTGAGCCTAAGTCAAGAGTCTGATGCTTCACCAACTGAGCCACCCAGGCGCCCCAGAAAACAGATTTTCTATACAGTGCCCACTCCATAGGCTGAACAGTTAGGTCTCTGGCAGCTTTATGACTTGGCTGTTCTTTGGCCAGACAAATGCTTGGTTAGAATCGCTGTGTATTGTCAGGAACATGTCCCAGGGGACCAATCACTGTCCGCCTCCCCAACAAGTCTAACTTACCACAAAGCTAGAATGGATGTCGAGTGGCGATGTAACTACTTGTAGGGCTTTGTGGTTTGTGTGTGTACGTGTGTGTTTCCCTTTCAGCATTGAGAATCACCATTGCTGAAACAAAAGGATGTTCTTTAGGGAACACATTTTCAGGAACATCTTGATTTTTCTGACTTGGTCCGGAATGCTTTCTATTTATACTGAAATTAGTAACAAAGAATAATTTTTAGGGGCAAGAAGTGATAAGGGACTTGCATGGTTTCTCTGCGGACAAGGTCCCTGTCCAATCTCTGTTAGCACCAGTGCTAAGCAAGCTTTGACCATCCTGCAAATGAATTAATCTCTCAGTGCGAGTATACAGCATGCCATGTGGATAACTGGAGGTTGATTTTGGTTCAAAACACATCATTTCTCTTTCAATAGTTAAACACCGAGCATTTAGAATAAATGGTTGAAAATATCTGCAGCAATTACTCCGGGGAAAAAAATAAAAAGCCCTCGTATTTTATGACTAACTGTTTTATCATTTGTGGCATAAAGAAATAAACATTTTTTTAATGATTCACAGATTCCTTCATTTGGTGAATCTGGTGCGTGTAGATCTCTCTGCAGGGCTTGCTGCCAGGCAGCCAGCCAAGTTTTAGGGGATTTTTCCTCCCCAGCGAGTTGGGCCCTTCTGCTTTTCTTCTCCCCTAGGCCTTCTTTTGACTGCTGCACACATTTCTTTTCTTTTTAATGCTTTTTCTGACATGTCTTTATTGGACCCCTGCGACGTCTCTCGACTTTTCCTTTCTCCTTAATGTGCTCTCTTAATGTGTTTCTTATCCTCTGCCTCAACTTTTTACTCTCTGGGAGGGGCGTGACATGCACAGGACGCCATGGAGAGAACACGGGCTGGGCAGCTCTGCTGTGGCTCCCTTTGTGGTTGGGCAAGCTCTTCGGACTGCTCACAGCCTCAGTTGTCTCAATCATGAAGTGGAAATAAGAGGCATGTCCACTTCACAGTGCTCCTTTACAAAAGTCCGTGCAATGATGTAACTACATGGGAGACACACAATGAATTTTCGTTCCTTCTGCCACCTGATATTGGCAAAGACAGGTAAGGGATGGTCTTCCAAAAGAGCTAAATTCCCCAGCTAAGGAGGATTTCACCCTCATCCCTAACCAAGATAATATGAAGAACTCCAAATCATTGGGGAAAATACAAAAGGAGATGTATTGTTATGACTAATTTCTGCTTATTGGCATCCTTCTGATATATTTAAAGGCTATAGGGGAGTTGCCCCCCCTAAGTTGGTCACAGTTCATTTATTCTAAGCCAGCAACATCCCATGGAGACTGTCAGAGGGAGTGTTGACAATACTTGTAAATAGCCTTTGAGTGATATGAGCTGGCCTCCCTGAAGACACGTGTTCTAGTTCACGCATGTAATGCTAAATGATAAGAACTCAGAGTGCCTCACATAACAGCTATGTTCTTTTCCTGTGGATTGATAGTTAAATGTCAAGCAACTGCTTTCTTAAGGCTGTTAGTACAAACAGGAATCCTACTTGGTCAACCAGGATTCGTTTCCTTCAGTATCATCATGATACTGACGCCATATTGAAACTCTCTGAGGAAAAACGTCAGTACTCTTTTTGCAGGTGTGTGTCTTGTTGTTAATGGTCCAGGACTGGCCTGATAGATTTTTTTTTTAAGATTTTATTTATTTATTCGACAGACATAGAGACAGCCAGCGAGAGAGGGAACACAAGCAGGGGGAGTGGAAGAGGAAGAAGCAGGCTCATAGCGGAGGAGCCTGATGTGGGGCTCATCCCATAACGCTGGGATCACGCCCCGAGTCAAAGGCAGACGCTCAACCGCTGTGCCACCCAGGCGCCCCTGGCCTGATAGATTTTTGAAGGGAAGAAAAAACCTTCATTGATTCACCTGATGCAGGGGATTGAAGGATTGTCTATCATTTCCTAGAGTGTTGGATTTATCAGACTAAAATAGCTGGCGTGAGTCTCTCTCCCAACTAGCTCCATGACCACAGGCAAGCATCTTTCTCCTGTGTGTGCCGGCATCTCTGTTGAAAATGACTAGAACACAGATCGATGCCTCAGAGGGATCCTGGCAAAGTCATAGATCTACAGAAGATCAGAATTAGAAAGGAACTAATTTGTTTTGGTTATCTGCCATGTGCCAGGCTGAGTGCTAGTGACTAATTCATTTAATTCTCATACCACCTTGAGAGGTATTACTCTGATTTTACAGATAAAGAAATCTGGACATTTGAAGAAATAAAATACTTTATCCAGTGGTCCTAGTGGTGCTGCTAGGTTTGTATAAGGCCAAAACCCGTGCTCATCTCAGCATAATGCAAGAGGGTGTATCAACGATCTAGACTGACTCATTTAGCAAATAACAAAACTATGGTACAAAAAAGTTAAGGCTGAAGCATTTTTACAACATACGGGGTTTTAGGGGTTTTTTTTAGGAAAAGAGATATTCAAATAAGTTTACTGTAGCAATTATAATTCTTCAAGGCCAGAAGTATATGAACTGCTGAGGATTTTAAACATGCAACTCAAATGCAGCAGAAAAGGCAAATCTGAGTATTCTTGCTGAAAACATCCCGAATTCCCTCTCCTTTGAGCTTCTCCTGTCACGAGGATACAAATGTACTGAGTCACTACTTCTCAAGACCTCCTCTTTCGAGTCCTAGTTTCTGAATTACACAGAATGCACGCTGGCCTCTGCTGACCCAGATAGAAGCTCAAAGCGGGGATTTGACAGTGACTTTGAAAGAAATTACTACTGCAGGTCTTCCCTTGGCAGAGTGCCTTGTGGAATGAAACGAAACAAGCTGCCATGCATAGGTTGCTAACGTGCAAATACTTGTCTGTGCTCAGCCTGCTTTCCATGAGACTCAAAATGATAAGCAGCATTAAATCTTCCAATTAACACCAAGATGTGTTGAAATTCAGGCAACATCAATTCTTACACTTTTTCCTCTGAGAGATCACTCCCAGACCTTTGTGCTGAGCCCTCTGAGCTAAGACCATTATTTAATTAGCCCACTTTTGTGCTGTAATGTACTTCTAGGAATCTTTTCTTCATGTGTTTTTCTCCACATTTTAAACACCCTCTTCCTTGCAGAGGAAATTGTGAAATTTGAAGAGGCTATCTTGGAGGTTTGGCTCTATTTTCTCTTTACAATCTTATGATGACCAAAGCTACACATGGCTCTTAGGATGTATTTAGTTTAGGCTTCAAATTCTGTTTAGAGTCCTGAGTGAAATATGGTCATCACAGAAGGATGGGTGAAGGAAGCATTATTTAGATGTCTTTGCCTTCAAATCTTTGCCAAGCAAATGAGCTTCAGAGCTCATTTGAAACCCATGTCCAGTAATGCACCGTTCTCCTTTTCCCAAGCAATATATTCATTACATTCAAAACTCCTGCCCTCCCCAAACAGAAGATTTTAAATGATATATCACTACATTTCACAAAGTGGAATTTATAACTTTTTAATTTTCTTTTTCTTCCTTTAAAATACTGCTGGGTGGGGCGCCTGGGTGGCTCAGTAGTTAAGCGTCTGCCTTCAGCTCAGGGCGTGATCCCGGCGTTCTGGGATCGAGCCCCGCATCTGGCTCCTCTGCTGGGAGCCTGCTTCTTCCTCTCCCACTCCCCCTGCTTGTTTCCCTCTCTCACTGGCTGTCTCTCTCTCTATCAAATAAATAAATAAAATCTTAAACATAAATAAATAAATAAAATAAAATAAAATAAAATAAAATAAAATAAAATAAAATAAAATAAAATAAAATAAATAAAATACTTCTGGGAATTATTTACTTTGAATGTTTATAGATCCTGAAATACAACTTGGACAAACATCTCAATCCTTCTAGGACTGGAGTTTAGAAAACAATTTTCAGACAACTTTCTGTGGAGCCACCTTGACCTCATTGCTGGGTGGTGAAGGCTAAGCAGCCAGGTTTCTATGAACATCACCCCTATTGCATCCAGAATGACTCTGCTCTTACCTGCTTTATTGATTAGTATCCTGCATAAGATTCCTTGGGGTGGGGGGTGAAAATAGCTCTGCAGCAAAATAAGAGAGTATGAAACTCCCTGCTTTATAATATCCTTCCTAAGAGGTCTTCCAGTTTCTGTCTTATTGTTTCTAGGGAAAAAATGTATCCATCATATACATATTTGTGTACAAGGCTAATTGGCAAGGGAGCGTTTCTTATAAGCTGATATGTACTTTCCTATGACTTTCATTCAACTTTAGATATTGACTCTGTACGTGGCATTATGCTAGGAGCAAATGACAACAAAAAGATTTGTTCAAGACAATCTACTCTCAAATGTTTTGAAACTGGAGGCAGGAAGGCAAGAAAGCCAAAAAACACATATTTAAAATCCCATGCAGAATAAGATGTGAAAGAAAGTGTAAGGAAATAGCTAAGAGAATTTCAGATCAATCTGATATTCCCTCTGTTTCCAAACAAGCAACAATGTCAGGTAAATTATAAAATGATAAAACCAATGACACAGCCAGGTTCAAAAGCAAGATGAAAATGTCCATGGACCAAAAATGTAGCATACATGCAAGATGGTGGGCAGTGCTGATGGCCACAGGCTTTTGGGCTTCATAACTAGAAGTAAGCAAAGATTAGCTCCAGCTTAACTCCCAAGGGATAGCCAGGGCTAAATTTACTTGTACAGGAGAAGGAGAGCCTAAACCAGGTAGAGAGTTTCATGTCAGAAGCCTGAATGGGCTCTTT
Organism: Ailuropoda melanoleuca; assembly: GCF_002007445.2. Lineage (NCBI taxonomy): Eukaryota > Metazoa > Chordata > Mammalia > Carnivora > Ursidae > Ailuropoda > Ailuropoda melanoleuca. Next base: position 11,470,174 of record NC_048224.1, read on the forward strand.
GTGTGGACAGAAGCTGAAGTTTGGTTTTGTTTGGTTTTATTTTTAAAGATTTTATTTATTTATTTATTAGACAGCGATAGAGACAGCCAGCGAGAGAGGGAACACAAGCAGGGGGAGTGGGAGAGGAAGAAGCAGGCTTCCAGCGGAGGAGCCTGACGTGGGGCTCGATCCCATAACACTGGGATCACGCCCTGAGCCGAAGGCAGATGCTTAACCACTGTGCCACCCAGGCGCCCCTTGTTTGGTTTTAAATAAGGATGTTTTGCGGGGTTGAGAGCTTTATCTGAAATGGTAAGTCTAGAGAGGCTGGTAAACATCATGGACTGAAACTACCAAAGGACACTTTGGCCCTGTGACTGGATTTGCAATTTTCTTGTTATGCATTAAAATTCAAAATTCCAGGGGCGCCTGGGTGGCTCAGATGGTTAAGCATCTGCCTTCTTCTCAGGTCATGATTTCTGGGTCCTGGGATCCAGCCCCGTACCAGGTTCCCAGTTCAGCGGGGGACCTGCTTCTCCCTCTGCCTCTGCCTCTCCCCCTGCTTGTGCTCTCTCTGTCTCTCTATCTCCTAAGTGAATACATAAAAATTTTTTTAAAAAATAAAGTAAGATAAATAAAACCTAAAATTCCAGCCTAGCAATCTGATTCTGAACTGGGAGCTGTATGAACCACATGGAGATAATCACAAAACTTTTAGAGCAGATGGGGACAAAGAGGAAAAAAAGACAAGCAAACTCTTTCCATTGAAAATAAGTCTACAGATATTTCAAATTTCCAAAATTTCAAAAAATTTCAAAACACAGCAAATATATCAAGAAAGTCAACAAAATTAATATTCGCCCCAGATAAAATTTGACAAATGAAACAGTTTGACAAAGACTTTAAAATTGATACAGCTGATCCTCGTTATTTGTGGATTCCAATAATCATGAATTCACCATTTCTCTAAAAATTTATCCCTGTCATTTGCAGACATGTGCAGAGTGGCAAAAAATTTCAGTTGTCCAGCCAGCACATTCCCAGCTGAGGTGGTGCGTTCTTGCGTTCTTGTTTCAGCTCTCCTCGTATAAACAAGTGTCCTTTTCACAATCTACATAATGCAGATTTTTTACGTTTTTATGCTTTTTAATGGTGATTTTTAAAATGATCCCCAAGCATAGGGCTGAAGTGCAGTCTGGTGTTTGTAAGCACAAGAAGGCTGTGATGTGCCTTATGGAGAAAATGTGTGTTACATAAGCTTTGTTCAGGCATGAATTATAATGCTCTTGGCTATGAGTTCAATGTTAATGAATCAATAGATATTAAATAAGGTCTCTTTAAACAGAAACACACGTAAAACAAGATTATGTATTGGTTGGTTGGCCAAAGTATGAGCAGAGACTCATTGGAACTGAGAGCAATGATAGTATTTTCTAATTCAGTGTTTATGGTGACTTGATAGAAAATAACCACCATGAATAATGAGAATTGACTGTATGTGTTTAAAAGAAACACACTGGGGAAAAAAAATAACTATTGAAAATAAACAGTAAATGAGAGGGGAAACCAGGCAAAGATGAAATAATAGATTGATGAACAAAGAAAATTAACTATTAGAAATTTTACAATAAAAGAATATTGTAATTGAAAGAAAAATCTCATTAGATGAAATAAATTACCTAGTGGACACAGAGAGAGAACTAATGAATTTGAAGACAGCAATTAAAAATTTACCCAAAATACAGCTCAAAATTCCAGATACCTGGATATGACAGAGCCTATAAAGGATAGAGAACAAATAAAATGTTCACTCTCTACATACATGTAATAGGAACTTCCAAAGAAGAGAATGGGGGAACATGACATTTCGAATATTCTAGAAAGGAAATTCTGAGGACAAGAGTCCTAAGACTAGAATTGTGATGTAAGTGCTGAAGAGAAAAAATAAAACACACACCTACACATGTCATAGTCTCCAACATCAGAAGAATAGTCTGACATGAAAGAAAAAGGGGAAAATACTAAAAGCTATCAGAGAAACAACAGATCATCCATAAAAGAATGAAAATTAGATAATGACAGAAACTTCTCCAACACGTAGAGTCCAGAAGCTAATGAGTTAATATCTTCAAAGTGCTAATAGAAAAGAAGTGTGTAGAATCCGGTGCCCTCAACTATCAATCAAGAGTATAGGCAAAGACCAAAATGTGTTCTGATACACAAAGACAAGAGAGTTCACTACCCACAGATTTTCACTGAAAGTTTATTACAGGAGGAACTTCAGAAAGAAAAAGGGGGACTCTAAGAAACCATACAAGTAAACAAGAAAACAATGAGCCCAAAGGGGTGTGAGTGTGTCTGTGTTTGCATGTATGTTTCGTTACTAATATTCCTGGTTCTCTATTCCTAATGAGCATATGGGAGTATTGAACTTTTCTAAGCAATTTAGGCAAGACTATATATATGAGAAGCTTTGGCCACTGAAATGTGAGTTGAAGTGATGTATATTATTTTCAGGAGAAAGCAATAAAGGGTCAGTTGCATAATGTCCATGCTCTTTGCCCTTGTAGTTGTGACCAAGGAGACCATGTATTCCAAAACCTTGCTTCTCAAAAGGTGGTTTGGGGATCAGCAGCATAAGCATCAGCTGGGCTCGTGTGAGACCTGAAGAGTCTCGTGTTCCCTCCAGGTCTGTAGAATCAGAATCATCATTGTAATGAGAGCCTCGGATGACTCGTCTGTCCGTTAAAGTTTGAGAAGCACTGTTCTGTCAGATAATACATCCTCTCTCAGTTTGGGTCACTGAGTTACCCCCCAGATAACAGCTACTGTACAGAGTCAGAGATTCTATGAGTAGGAAATAAATCTTGGCTGAATTCAGCCAAATAGATATTGGAGATAGTTTGCATTTTAAGAATCACTTAACCTGGCGCACCTGGGTGGCTGAGTCAGTGAAGCATCTGCCTTCGGCTCAGGTCATGATCTCAGGGTCCTGGGATTGAGCCCTGAGTCGGGCTCCCTGCTCAGCAAGGAATTGCTTGAGATTCCCTATCTCCCTCTGCCACTCCCCGCCAGCTCGTGCTCACTCGCTCTCACTCCTGCTCTCTCAAATAAATAAATAAAATCTTCAAAAAAATAAAACCTACCCTATGCTGGCAGCTATGGTTAAGGTGGTGGTAAACAGAAGGGTCCCCCAAATATACCCATGCCCTAGTCCCTGTAATTTATGAATATATATTACTTTGCATGACAGAAGGAATTTACCAAAGTAAGGTAACAGATCTTAAGACAGGAAAAGTAGCCTGAATTATCCAGGTGGGGCTAGTCTAATCGTGTGATGCCTTAAAAGCAAGGAACTTTCAACAGCTGGAGGCAGAGAAGAAACAGCAAAGGAAGTCAGAGAGACTGCCACACAAGAAGGCTTTCGGGCACTGTCACTGGCTCTGAAACGGAGGGGGCCCTGGTCAAGGACCAGAGAGGGACTTCTAGGAGCATGTTGGCCTCTCGCTGACAACTAGCAAGGAAAGAGCGACTTCTGTCCTACAACCCCAAAGAACTGAATTTGGCCAAAAACCCGAATGAACTTAGAAGTGGATTCATCTCCTGGCTCCAGAAAGCAACCTAGCCTTTCCAACACCTTGCTTTTGGCCTTAAGAAAGAAACTTAAGTAAGCCAGGGATCCAGTCAGCCACACTCAACCTGGACTTCTGTCTTCCAGAACCGTGAGATAATCAATCTGTGTTTTAAACACCTACGCTTATGGTAATGGTTAAAGTAGAGATAGAAATGGAATACAGTCATAGGGCACCTGGGTGGCTCAATGGGTTAAGCGTCTGCCTTTGGCTCAAGTCATGGTCCCAGGGTCCTGGGATTGAGCCCTGATGTCAGGCTTCCTGTTTAGCGGGGAGCCTGCTTTTCCCTCTCCCTCTGCCCCTTCCACCCACTCGTTCATGCTCTCTCTCTCAAATAAATAAATAAACAAGATCTTTAAAAAAGAGAGAAATGAATACAGTCAGTAAACCAACTGTTGAACACAACTTTGTTTTCATTTAATGTTTGTGTATGAACAGCATTGCAGCGTTCAGTATGTTAAGATCTTTGTTGTATTTGAGAAGAGGGTAGAAACACCCAATACAGTGAGATTTTTACAAAAGTCGTGTTGGTTATTAAAAAATTTTAAAGTATACATTAAAGGAATGGAAATGGAAACTGTAATTTCCAAACTAGCACAAGAAATACTAGAAAACAAAGAGAATCTTGCCAACCTAATAGAATTTCGGGAAGAAAGAAAAAGATATTAGTAAAGAAAAGCCAGAATAGACAGAAAATACAAAACAAGATAGAGGTTGTTCAAACTTAACAAAGCAATTCCACAGTTTTCTTGATTGTTTCTCTTCTCAGCTCCACAAGAATTATATATACGCTTTTGGTTCCATATCCTTGCCAATGCTTGATATTATATGACTTTAACTTGTGTCTAATCTTGTGGGTATATTCCTGGAATATACCCAACTTGGTCACATACATTATACTTTTTGCATACGTCTGGTTTGGGTTTGCTAATGTTTTGTTCAGGTCTTTTGCATGTGTGTTTATGAGTAATTTTCTTTCATATACGATCCTTATCTGGTTTTGATAAAATGAATTAAGAAGCATTCTCTCTTTTTCTGTCTTTGGAAGAGTTTATTTTAGATGGTGATTGTCTGATCCTTTCATGTCTAGTAGACTTTGCTTATAAAGTCATGAGCAAGATTTTTTTCTTTGTGGGAAGATTTTTAATTACTGAATGAATTTCTTTAAGGGCTATGTGATATAGAGCATAGTAGTAAAAAGAATAAAATTTGGGGCCGCACTCTCCATGTTCATTCTCAACGTTGAGTTATTAACTGTGTAAAAGTCATTTAACCTCATGGTGCCTCAGTTGTCCCACCTGTAAAATGGGACACATAGTTGTGTCATGAGGACTGAATGAGTAGATATATATAAGCCACGTAGGACAGCGCTCAGTTCATAGTTAATACTATGTAAACATTTATTTTTATTGTTATTTCTGTTTCTTCTTGAATACTTTTATCCTCTTGAATAGTTTTTGCCTAAGATTAAATTTTCAAATGTATTGGCATGAAGCTGGTCATGCTTTTCTGATACTATCTTTTTAACTCTGGCTGTGTCTGTGTTCTTTTTGCATCTATTAATAGTGTTTGTTTGGGATTTCTGTTTTCTTCATCGTACCACTTAATAATGGTTTCAGAAGTTCATCTATTTTATTAGTCTTCTTAAGTGGCCAATCTTTGGCTTTGTTGAGCCTATGGTTTCTGTATTTTCTGTTTCATTGATCTCTGTATGCTTTGCATTTGTGTCATTTATATTCCATCTGCTTTCTTTGGATTTATTTTGTTATACTTTCCCTAATTCCTTAGGTTTGATGCTCAGTGTATTAAATTTCGGACTCTCTTGTCTTCCCATATAAATGTTCAAATACTGCTTTGGTTGCTTCCCACAGTACAATAAAGGGGAATTCATTATTCAGTTCTAGGTATTTATAACTTGAAGCAAAAATAATGGAAATTTGAAAGTCATTTACAAGCCTACTAACTCCCAAATATATGGCAGTTTTCAAATCCTCTTTATTGGTCTCTAACAATTATATTGTAATTTTGTTAAAAGTGATTTTTTTTTTTTACTCAATTTCTTTAAAGTTTGTTAAGATTTGCTTTATGACCTAATAGCCATGTGTTGTTGGAAAGAACATGCGGTCCCTCATCTGGAGGTGTAAGCTTCTATATATGAGTGTATCACGCATCTTAAATGTGCTTTTCAAATCTCTTACTTCAATGATTTTTTTTTTAACCTGCTGGAGAGAAGGATTTTTGAAATATTCCACTTTGTTGGTTAATTTGCCAATTTCACCTTGTGATCTGTTTGGACTCTTTCAAACATATCCTATTACCTGGATATACATTTTAAAATGGTCTTATCTTCCTGGGGAATTTATTCATAATGTAGTGACCATATTTATCAGTAGTAATGCTTTTTGCCTCAAAAACTGTTTGTCTGATTAGTATAGCTAGTCTGACTTTCATTATGTTAGATTTGTCTCCTGTGTCATTTTCTATTTTTTTACTCTCAATGTATCTCTATCTTTAAATTTATGAGTATCTCATGTAAACTTTTTTTTTTTTAATTGCTGTCTGGTCATCTTTGCTTTCTTTACTCTGTTTATACTTACTATGATTACTGATAAAATTTGAATTATTCCTACCAACTGATTTTGGGATCTCTAGTTCGTACTTCAATATTTTTTTTTCCTTTTTTTGCCGCCTTTGAACTATTGAGACTTTTCTATTACACTTTTCATTCTACTGGTTTTAAAGTTATACATCCATTGCTATTCTTTTAGTGGTTACTCTAAATATATGTATACTGAAAAGCTTAAGTTAAGTAACATCTATGCCCGCCTAGCAAACAATTCAAGTCTTTCAAAACATTTTAACTCTAATTACCCTCCTGCAAGTTTATATGCCTTCATTGTCAAGTGTTTTGGCTCTATTTTTATTAACCCCCGCAGATTTGAGGGTTTATATAGTCAATGTTTTATATAGTCAGCTCATCTTTAAAAACCCCACAGATTAGGTACTTTATATAGTCAATATTTAGCTATACTTGAAATATTCCATTTTCTTTGATCCCTAGACTTTCTTAAATCCTAGATATTCAAGGTTCATTTTTTTCTGTCTAGAGTACATACTTTAGAAGTTCTTTCAGTGAGGGTTCAATGGAAGTAAGTGCTCTTGGTTTTCTTGTTGTTTGTGTAAAATATCTGTATTTAGTTCTCTTAAATATTACTTTACTGTGAAATAATTATCTTTTCTTAACACTTTGAAGAGGTGTGCACTGAATTCTAATTCCCATTGTAGCGTTGAGAAAACAATTGTCATTCGAATTGTTTTTCCTCTGTCTTTTCTGTTACTTCTTTTATGATTTTGTCTTTATTACTGGCGTTCTGCAGTTAACTATGATCTGTGTAGGAACAGATCATTTATTTATCCTGTTGGATTTTCATTGGACTTTCTGGTGTGGGATTTATATTTTTAATTATTTTTCCAAGAAAATTCTTGGAAAATAATTTTCTCCTGCTTTCTATATCCTTTCCTCTCTGTACTGTGTCTTCTGTAATTTTTCCAGCTCTTCCTTCCATTTACCAATGTATCTCCCTTATTGGCTGGTGCCCTCTTACTGCCCATCACCCAGTTACTCCATCCCCCCACCCAACTTGCCTTCCATAACCCTGTTTATTTCCCAGAATCAAGAGTCTCTAATGGTTTGTCTCCCCATCTATTAGGTTTCTGAAGCCATTCTTTGTATTTCATTTGCCTATTTTCTTTTTTTAATAGGCTTTTTAAGAATTTTCCTTAAGCATATTGGATTTTATTTTATAATCTGTGTCTGATAATTTTCCTATATGAATCCTTTGTGTTTCTTTATTTCTACTCTCTCCTTTTCATGCCACCTTGTTTCCTCATATGTTTTGTGATATTTCAATGTGCTTCCATGATTGTTGAAATTTAAGACCACTTTCCTTGTAGCCTGGGTTAGCGTGTGTACTTTCTGGGAGAACTTACATTTGCTTATAAGGGAGATGTTGTTGGGATGGGGTGGTGATCACGAATCAAGACCGCTTTAAACAAAGTTCTTCACTGTCCACTTTGTGTGAATCGTGTCCCGGATTCTCCTGAGTCCTGTTATTAGGAATTCTGAGGGAGATTTTTGCCCCATTCCTCATTGGCAAGTTTCCTTATTGTTTTTCTCAATGAAGCCGAGTGCTTTTGTTTTGTTAATGTCATCCCATTTTATTTTTTTTTTAAATAAACTCTGTTGTTCACAGAAGTTTTAGGTTCACAGCAAAATCAAGCAGAAAGTACAGAGATTTCACAAGTGCCTCTGCCCACCACAAGCACAGCCTTCCCAACTATCAACATCCCCCACTGGAGTGGGGGTGCATTTATTACTATTTATTTGTTTAGCATTTATTACAATCAGTTGACCTACATTGACATATAATCACCCAAAGTTCATAGCTTACATTGTGGCTCATTCTTGGTGTTGTATATTCTATGGGTTTCGATGAATGGATAATTTCATATGTCCACCATTGTAGTATCATACGGAGAAGTTACAGTGCAGTAAAAATCCCTGTACTCTATCCATCACTCCCTTCTTTATAACCCAGAAACCACTAATCTCCTTACTATCTCCGTAGTTTGGCCTTTTATAGAAACTGAGTGGGGGCTCCCTCCCCTTTTCCTAGTCTACTCTTTCTCTGAGGGTTTTGTCTTAAGGTCTTGGCATTAGGAGGGGGACCTTGACCCTCTTCCACAGCTTGTAGTCCATAGATGTTACCCCTTGTACCCTGCTCTTAGGGGCTATGAAAATGGAAAGCTCTTAACCACCAGGAAACCAGCAGATCCCTTTAGGATATCCATCAATTTCCTCTCTGGATTCATGCTTTCTGATTCCTTTTGTCTCTGAGGAAAACTCCTTGCCAGCTCAGCTGTCCATTTAACATTTATTTTATTTTATTTTTATGAATTGTAGTGTTTTTTGGTGTTCTGTAGTAGGAAGCTTCCTCAAAGAGTCTAGTCCTACATGTTGTTGCATCTAGAAGTCCCTGCATCCAATCCTTGATTGGATTAAGTTTACTTGGCATAAAGTTTCTGCCAGGCTTAGCGTAGTCCCTTAGTAAACCAAGAATAAAATGCAGGGTGGTCAGTCCAAGGATGAATGTACAGGGTGCCATGGTATCTCGGAGGGAGTTGCCTTGCACAGGCTGAGAATAGGGAGCTGTCAGAGAAGATGCCAGGAAGTGATACCTAAGCTTCAAAGAGTCATCCAGGTAAATATGGAAGCCATATTGGATCAAATCAGCCAGAGGAACTCAGCATTGAGGGAATGACAAACATTCTAAAGTGTGGAGAGGTTGGAGAGAAGCCTGGAGAACTGAGCCTCTAGAACAGCAAAGCATGGTCAGCTCCCGCAGAAACCTGCTGAGGTATTTATCACATTGCCATGTTCACACTGAACAGGAAAAACAGGTTGTAACAGTTCGAAGTAATAGTGACGGTGTGCATCATGGCTCTTTCCTTCGCCACCTTGTCCGGAACACGCTTAAAGGGAAACAAAATAGGAGAGGGGGTCATCTCTGTTCAAAAGTTATCTTCTAATTTTGAATTATCTGCCGCTCTCCCTATAATCCTATAGCTTGGTATATGGCCTCAATACCTATCCTCCTCCTTTAAATGGTAGCATCACAAAGGCAGGGAGTTTTTCTGACTTTTCCCCATAGCCTGGTATTTGGCAAGTGTCTCTGTTTTTTTGAACATAAGTAATTGACAGTTACTGGGAGTGATTAAGTAGAGAGCATTAGTATTCATCCAAAGCTGACTCTAGATATGTTGAATCCATTTGCATCCCTCTTTAGTTTTGCCTACTGCTGCCCACGGAAGGAAGTGGAAGTCTTACAGGCAGAGGACGGGAAAGTCAACTTTGGAGTAAGATGTTCTTCAGGATGAGGCCATGCTTTAAGTTTCAAAGGACAACCTGAAAACACTAGGCTTTAGGGGTCAGAAAATATATTTCTCTAGTTCCTTTTTGGTTTCTTAAAATATGTTCGTGGTCCAAGATCAACAAACTAAGAAGTATGAGCACATAGGAACAAAGTTGAGTGTTGTCATCCATTAAACTTATAACCCAGTACATTTGGCCCATGATATTGTTTGATTAGATTCATATGTTAAGGCATTCAGATAAGTCACTTAATTAAAATGATGTTTAAACAACTAAATAAAGTAGTTCTAGAGGCAGCGAGGCAATGGGGAAGGCAAACCTGGATGAAAAAAAAGCCCAGTCTGAGGTCTCTCTGATGTCCCCCTAGAGCTGTGTTGCCCGTGAATCGCTTCTCCCTCCACGGTATTGGAATAATAGCAGTACCATACATTTGTTGAGTACTTACCACATGCCCATATGGATTTAAACATTTTACTTACATTAACCCATTTATGTCCCATTTTCCCACAAAGCCACCGTAGGACACTACCAGCCACCTTTCGACCAGGGAAAATCTTGAGACCATAGGCAGGGATAGACCTTTCCCTTTTGTTTAGGAGCTGACTCCTTTCACTGTGTTCTGAAAGTGGCACCCAATGGTCCAATCGACGGCTGTAACTGGAATCTGGCAAGAGAAGCATTAAAGGAGCAGTGATGGACCTGTCCTCTTGGGCAGGGCAAAAAGGAGTCTGGGATGAGAGAGAAGGCAGAGGTATGATTAGTGACACATGTAGGTCTTAGGCCCCTAGGGAAAAAAAAGGGAAAAAGGAAGGAAATTTAGAAAGGGAACTGGGAAAAGATAGCAAACAGCTTCTAGGTCCTTACCCAAAGAGTGCCCAGAGGTTATTTCAAGTCATTCACGGTATTCTATCACCTGCCTCCCAAAAGCAGCATTGATTAGATACAGTGCCAGAAAAACAGACAGCTGTCAGGATTCCATGGCAGCCAAAAAGAAGCGGAGCTTGCAAGGCCACATCAGGTGGTTTATGATAGACTGTGATGAAGAGAAGGTGAAGCAAGACTGCTGAGGGCTTCTCTCAGTTGTCTAACATGGCATTTATCTTTGAATTGCTCTAGACAGTGTCCTTTTCCATTTTTCTTTCAAGTGACTGGCATAAGCACTGCATGTTCTGGAAAACAATTTCAGTCTTCCTATTTGCTCCTTAGTAATGTATCAAGCTTTATTACCCTTTTCCAATAAATAGAAACACAGTGAAATTATTATGCAATAGTAACAGTTGAAGTATTTACCTGCTAAAATGTTCCCCTTGTCCTAGTCTTTCCTCTAATCTGACTCTCTGCCACAAATATTTTGGTAAATGCAGCCTGAAAACAACAACAACAACAACAACAACAAAAAAACTATGTAATTGTGTGCTTATAAAATAAAATTGTATGCCATGTCCCAAAAAAGATTACAAATGACCACTTCAAATATTCTAATTTGGAAGGGGAGGGGAAAACATTTGTTTTAGACTATAAAAAGTAGTAAAAAGGGAGAAATGCTGATTTAAGAGAAGATACTGCTAAGTTGGAGATAATTCAGAGAAAGGGACTAAAAATAATAAAGGGCCTCAAGGAATGAATATTTTCAAAATTGAGAGAATTTAAGAGTCTAACATGACAAACTACCACCAGTCCTACAAATACCTCTGGGGAATTGGATTCCAAGAGTCTGCTTTGTTCAAAGGAGAAAAAATAAAAGCACTGAAATAAAAGCTACCCAAAGGAAAAAAAAAAAATGAACCTTTAAAACTTAATGTTTTAAAAGTTTTTACTTAGATCAGCTCTCAGATGCCTGGAGTCATTAAATTAGCCAGGCAAAGCATTTGTTTTCCGATAACAAGCTCTAATCAAGTAAGTAGGGTGTGGTTAATGATTTATTATATCATACATTTTGAATCTCTTATGTCTGGACCTGAATAACACACTGGAATGGTTTAGAGCCGTTTAGTATACCTGGAACCTACCTTAGTAGGCACAGAGTAGGGCACACCCAAAGCTTGAATAAACTAGAGAGTTCCATATTATTTTACAGGGTCACAAATCTGAAAAGATATTCTTTTATTGAGCATAAACCTGATCCAGAGTAAGGCATTAAGATGGCTAATGATTAATTTTTGTGGGGACGTAGTTCCCTTAAAGATGTTATTTTCCAAATGAGTTGACAGTTTGGAAGGAGAATAAAGAAAATCTGCAAATCTTTTACACCAGGAAAAGCAAGAACAAAAACAAGGACTTTTAAATATATCTTGTATATATGAAAATGTAGTGTCCCAAGAAAGTCAGTTGGCATTTTCCAAAGGGAAGGATGAGCCAAGAATGGCCTCTACCTACTATAGCACCACCCTCCAGAATCGACCCCATTTTCTATTCTTTGCACTCACAATGATGTGTTAGAGATTTAAATATTATGCTCTTGAAATATAATAGAATTGTCTCCATGCGGACTGTCTAGACAGGGCAGGGATGTCTGTTTAATTTCATTTTACGTAGCAGCTAAGAGTCTTTTACAAATAAATGCTTTTGATGATGATGTTGATGTTACTATAAGCAGGTGGCCAAAATTTTTGGGATAAAGCTTGATACCTTAACATTAGCACTTTATAGTGCATGCATATAACATAGAGTGTTCCATGAAATTTACACATGCCTGGCTAGTTATTGAATAATAAATAATTTCAGCACATTTTATGTTTCTTAATATGACCCTGTTAAATTTGTTTTTGTGGAGGAGAAACTATGAGCCTGCCTATTCAGAAAGCAGGCAAGAATCTCTACTCACTTTTCCTAGTGTCTGAAAGGTACAAGTATTCTTGTACATTTGTGTTTTAAAGAAAGAAAAATTAGATGTCCCATCAATGAGAAAGCTATCAAGATTTAGATTTCCTGCAAGATTTGAGAAAATAGAATTGGAGTTTCTACAATGAAAAATAGCACCTCTGTTTCATTTACTTAATGTGTTAGTCACTTATTCTTTTAACAAATACTTGAGTACTAGAAAGAATATAAGAGCAAGCCAGTCAAAGATTCCTGTCCTTCTGGAACTTATATGCTTTAGTGGAAGGAGACAGATATTAAAATTAGCATGATAAAGGAGTAAATTATATGGCATACTTGATGGTGGTTAAGTGTGATGGGGAAAAAGGAAAGGTTGAGAGGATAAAGAGGAATCAGTAGTGGGAGTGGATGTTGCAATTTCATAGAGCGTACTCAGGGTAGGTCTATTTGAGAAGGTGATATTTGAGCAAAAACTTGATGGAGGTAAGGTAATTAGCCGCTTGGAATCCAAGCAAAGAAAATTCCAGGCAGAGGGAATAGATAAAGCTTGTATCCTAAGGTTAGAGGCTTCCTGTAGTGTTCAAGAGAGAGCTAGGAATCCAGTGTGGCTGGAGCCAAGTGAATAATGGAGACAACAGGAGGTGATGGGGCCAGAGCTTTACCTCCGTCTGAGATGAAGATTTTGACTTTTATCTGAGTGAAGTGAGGAGCCATTGCAAAGGTGTAGCAGAAAGTTTACACAGTTTGCTTTATGCTTTAATAAGCTCACCGTGGCTGCTGCACTGACAAGTCTCTAGGAGAGCAAGGGCAGAAAACAGATGATCAGTTAGGAGACTTTGGCAATAATGCAGGCGACATAATGGTGGCTCAGACTAGGTTGTGGTCAGATTCTGCATACTTTACCTATAAAACCAATCTTTCCCAATGGATTGGATGTGGGAGTCAAGGCTGACTCCAAGGCAGCATTTCATAAAGTGTGGTCACCAAACTAGCAGCGTTAGAATATCAGGGAACTTGTCAGAAATGCGTATTCTCGAACATCACCCCAGGTCTACTGAATCAGAAACTCTGGAGGTTGGGGCCTCAGCAATCTTGTGTTTTTCACAAGCGCTCCAGGTGACTCCACTACATCCTCAAGTTTGAGAACCGCTGCCTGAAAAGGATGGAGTTGACTGTGACTGGGAAGGATCTGGGAGGGAACAGATCCAGGGAGAGAGAAAGGATCAGGGGTTCAGGTTTGGACATGGTGAGTTTGTGAGGTCTTAGACATCCAGATGGGGAGAAAGCCCTTGTATACCAACGTCTGAAGTTCAGGAGAAGAGTCTGAGCTGGAAATAGAAATGGAAATATTTGCTATGTTTCTGAGAATCAAATACCATATTAGATGGGTTGTATCAATGGATATGTGCTGTATAGTGGTTTCACCTTAACATTGGGAGTTTTTTTATATTAACTTTATAGTTTTATTTTCTCATATTTTATTTAAATTGTGTTAGTTAACACTCAGTGCAATATTGGTTTCTGGAGTAGAATTCAGTGATTCATCACTTACGTGCAATACCCAGTGCTCATCACAATACGTGCCCTCTTTAATACCCATCATCCATCTAGCCCATCCCCCACCAACCTCCCTCCATCAGCCCTCATTTGTTCTCTCTCATAAAGAGTCACTGATGGCTTGTTTCTCTCTCTCCTTTTTTTTCTTTTCCCCCTTCCCATATGTTCATCCGTTTTCTTTCTTAAATTCCACATATGAGTGAGGTCATATGGTATTTGTCTTTCTCTGACTGACTTATGTCACTTAGCATAATACCCTCCAGCTCCATCCACATAATTGCAAATGGCAAGATTTCATTCTTTTTAATGGTTGAATAATATTCCAGTGTGTGTGTGTGTGTGTGTGTGTGTGTGTGTGTGTGTGTGTTTATACACATCTCACCTCTTCTTTATCCATTCATCAATGGGCATTTGGGCTCTCTCCATTCTTACCTGGCAGGGGAGATACCATAATCACCTTAACTTTGATTAAAAGAAGAAAGCCAAGTAAGAGACAAAAATATAAAAACAAGGCAGCCTGCCATCTACTTCAGTGTGCTAAGAGATTTGAGAGCTTTAGGGGTATATTTTCCAGAGCCTCCATCCATTTATTGTGACGAAAACTTGTGATCTTTTCCTATTTTACCATCAGTACATTGAGGATTCCTAATATTTTGAGGAGAAAACTTAGAACTAGTAAGATTTTCTAAAGTCATCAAGTAGCTGATAAATTTCTATATATGTTTTTATCATGAAGTAGCAATGCCAAATTGCCAGCGAACAGAGCCGATGCCTTACTAAGCAACTCTGTTTTCTCGCATGGTGACGTTTATGACGAATGGGTGGTTAGGGCAGGATGAAGGGGAGATAAAAAATTCAGAAGAACAGTTGCAAGATAGGGAAGTAGAGTGGGAAGCATAGATTTCTTCCATTACTACAGCTCATGCGGCCACCTAAATACACTTTCTGCTGTTTTCTTGATATTTCAGGTATTAGTGACTCTGTAAATAAAACCATAGAGTCAGAATATGGCACTCATAGAATATGTTAAGTGAAACAGCAAAAATTAGCAGAAAAGGCCAACCACTGAATGACAGAGATAAAGCAGAGAGCTGTCCCTTTGGCAAGAAAATGTCTTCTTTAAAAAGAAAGGAAATAAGGAAAAAGTCATGCTTCTGCTGACCCTGAATCTATTTTCTGTGTATTTTTTCAAAACCATTTTAAAGGCCTTTCAGATGCTCCCACCTTAGCTGCTGAGATATCATCTTTTACATTTCACCCAGTGAGTAAACTCTGGAAAGGCTAACTCTCTTTTATCCCACAATGTAATCTGATCCACCTATCATCATCAGGGGACATCTGGGATCCATCTTATCTTTCCCACTGGCTAGCTGATTAACCAGAAAGTGTTTTGAATTGGATTCATATATGGCAGAACTCCACGGACTTTATGAATTATAATAGGAGCAAATAAAAGGTCAGATTTTATTTCTGTGCTTTTAAAGAAGAAAATTCTGTTGCCATTCGGAAATTGCTTAAAAATTGGAGAGAAAAGCTATTATGCTGTATTAATAGCTAAATACAGTAATTCATGGCATCATCTAACTATTTTAAATAAAATATATTTTTTTGTAGAGTGAGGAAATCCTAAGTCAGTAACTTGACAGAGAGTTGTCAATTCACAGGCATATTACAGTTAGTTGGAAATAGAAGGCCAGGGAAATTGTTAGATTGCTCTTTCTTTCTTCATTTCTACTTGATGGTGTTTCTAGAGACATAAGAGAGGCTGGAAGTGGGGGACCTTTAATCCAGTGCATCCCTCCCACACCATGTTTTTTGCCACATTCTTGGTGAGGGATGTGTTTAGTTCAAATAGCCACTAGACTTTCCAATAATCTTAATTGTTTTCATCATTACTACCTGTGAGCCGGGTTCAGTGCATAAATACATAAATAATTCATTTGTTTTAATTATCCCCACTGAAAACTCATGATTCCTACTACTAAGATTTTATGAGAACCAAAATCACGTTATATATATATCCAGTACATTCTACATTCAGTATAACCTAAGGGAAACTGATGACATATGGTATCATAAAGCATCTCTCCAGAAGCTAATATGTCAAAGGTGATGCCCAGGATAAGACATTAAATATTTTTCAAAGCTATTAGGTCATCAGTTTCTAAATCTGATTTCTAGGAGGATACTGGTCTCATGAACCAAATTATAATTAAAAACTAAACTTTGTACATGGTGAATCTCTATACAAACGAGAGCTCTTCTGTTGCAATTATTAATATCGTACTGGTGGGACAAGAAGCTCCGATGACTTTGCTTGAGTTTCCACTCCTGCAGCTGGGTGATCCCAGATGTATCAGGGGTTCAATAAGGGTCTTGAACTCTGCTTGAGATGTTTTGGGTTCCACAAAGAAGCTTTTGCCAAATCCTTCTTCCCTTAATTTTTAAACATGTGTATTTCAAGGGAAATTTGATTCATATGTTTCTGATTCATTTACACTTAAATCATCAAAATGTTATTTTGTAAGAGCTATTTGATGTCCAAGAAGCTTTCTGAACCTGTTTTATAAGTCCTCTTAAGTCCTTTTTCTTAAAACAGGAAGTTGCATTTTGCCAAGTACAAATAAACTAAAACATTAAAAAGGTTCAAGTTCAGTTTCCAACTCTCAACTCCAGGTTTTAAGTACATTCTCAATTTAGCAAAATGTATTTTCCCACTCCTACAAAAATATGGATGGAAGAAAAGACAGGAATGATAAAAGTGAGTAAAGGTATTCCCAAGCATTATTATTCTTAGAGACATTTCTCCAGTTGTGAAAGTTCGTGAAACCTGTAACCGATACACTTGCAGCGATTAGGTACAAGTGAGTTGAGAACAGGACCATCAGTCTGCTCCTCCATTCTCTGTGACTGTTTTCATCACAGAAAAGAAAACCTCAAAGTGCTAATATTTTAACTTTTTACTTATTTTACCTTTGAATGCCTTTGAGTCTAATTTATTTTAGTAAAGATGGGAAGACTCAACACATGTGGTTGAATAGAAGGGACTCTAAGAGACTCTGCAGTTTTATGTCTGTACTAAGATGATGTAACATCAATTTAAAAACGTAACTGACACTCTTCTCAGAATTGGATAAATGCAGAAAATTATCTCTGGTTCATACTAAGAGGTCTCTTAATTATATATTGCCCTCATAACTTTAATGTAGAGGTGATTCAGCCTGACCCTGTAATTCTCTTACAGCTGATTCACTTTCCTTTCTAGAAAAAGGAGGTAAAAGTTAATTATGAGAGGGATTTGTGACCATTCTAAATAATTTCCCCAATGATCTGCTTTCTTGAGACCACTTCAATATTTCTTTTGTACTACTGAGAAATCAAGTGATTCTTGGGTTGGCCGATATTACGCAACTGAAAACACTTAATTTAAACATCATTAATAAGGGGCACCTGGGTGGCTCAGTCATTGAGATGCCAGCTCTTGAATTCAGCTCAGGTCATGATCTCAGGGTCATGAGATCAAGTCCCCTCTCGGGTTCCTCACTCAGCGGGGAGTCTGCTTGAGATTCTTTCTCCCTCTCCCTCTGCCCCCCACACTCGTGCTGTCTCTCTCTCTCTCAAAAATAAAATAAAATATAAAATAAAATAAACATTATTAACTAAACTATCAGTTCTGCTATGGGAGCTCACATGCAGTGGCCACCAGGGAAACTTGTTGATCATAGACAGCAGGTTTTATTAACACTCTCTGTTGTGTCTCAAGTGGGGGAAGCTTAGGAAAAGGATGTGTAGATTGAGGGGCAATGTTCAGTCATAGGGTTATCTCAGGACAGATGCTAGTGAGTGAGGTCTAAGCAGAGACTGGTAGGATCCATAAACAAGTTGTGGTCTTGTTTTTAACGGGAGCCCATCAAGAGTGACTGTTTAAATCTGCTTTTGCTTTTATTTTGGAACACATGGTCGGAAAGGAGCTAGCATTAAAACATTTAAGTTCAGACAATTTGTGTTACCATTGTACAACTTACCTGTTGTGTGATTCATAGCATAGTTTTGTAGGGTATGGTTTTTGTTTTATTTCTCATGATGAACAACTAAATATCACAAGAGACAAAGTATAACATGCTTATTGATTAATTGATAAAACTTTAAAAATTTTTAAATTGTAGCCTATCATTTACAATATTAATAAGTAATGAATTTTAATTATACTTTCTTCAGACAATATTTGAAATCGCTTAAGCTTCATTGGGTACCTATGTGTCTATACCTATATTATAGAAAGTATTTTTCCTTTAATACTACGTTTTATTCACTCCAAAAACATATATAATACTATCCGTAAAATACCTTTGAGATTTTATATTGCATTTTAAGCTATTTTATGTTCATCTTAAATAAGTGTTTAAGTGTTTATCCACCATCTTGCCTAGAAAGAATTTGTGCTGCTCCAAATATTAAAACCTTATATGCTGCTTACCAGTATCACGAAAGTTTGAAAAAAGAGTCAGGAATTCCCTTTTATGAAATAGAGTAACGCTGTTCTCACAATGCTTCTCTAAACATAAAGAGATTTTCAGAGAATGAAACCTTGTATGAGAAGAACCCTCCAAAATGATGATGTGGTAACCGAGACCTGCTAAAGGCCACGTGCAAAGCCCTATTTGAGATTTTTAAAAATTATAGTAAAAGCCTTTCAACAAATGGATATTCTTTTTTAAAAAAGATTTTATATTTATCTGAGAGAGAGAAAGAGAGAAAAAGCACGAGCAGGGGGGAAGGACAGAGGGGAGGGAGAAGCAGACTCCCCACTGAGCAGGGAGCCCGAGATCATGACCTGAGCTGAAGGCAGATGCTTAATGTAGCCACCCAGGCACCCCAACAAATGGATCTTCTATAATCTTCCATACTAAATCCTAATCTGAACATGTGGAGAATGAAATAAATATATCCAAAAGCCCTTCCGAGGGATAGGTGATTCTTGCCTTTTTAAAGTTGAATATCATTTGTTTTCACTCAAATGTATCGTGTTTTAGATAATAGCAATCCTGAGTTATAGTTTTAATTTTAAAGTGACCTTTATAAGATATAGGTTTAAAGCATTCTTATTTTCCACTGGTCTCTGCCAATGTGATTTAAAATTCAAATTCAGAGGATCTCTCTCCAGCTTTTTCTCTTCAGTGGCTTCATTGAATAATCATAGTAATAGCTACCATGTACTGTCGTCCTTGTGCCAGTATTTGGCTGACATAAGCCCGTGAAATTCTTACAGTGACCTTGAGATCTGAGTAGTAGTATTGCCTCTGTTTAAACAAAAGAAAACCTAGTCTCAGAGAGACTCACTGTATCATAGCCTTGCTCCCATCCGAGAAGTCCAAACCTTTCCACTCTGCTGTGTTGCCTTAAGCTAAAGAAATTCAGATATAAATGCTCTTTTCTCTTTTTTGTTACCCATATTTAATTCTAGATACTGTGCAGCCTAAGTTGTAGAAAAACTCACCAACAACTCCACAAAAAATGTTTGAATGAAATTATCCCAAATTTGTGCTGCGAGCTGCTACAGTATTGTCATAGCTTTCATTATCAGAACTGAAAGCAACAGGCATGTTTTTCGACTAACCCTCTGACTTCAGTAAGTTCTGCTTAAGTTACAAGGAAATCGAAATGGCATTTCATTGTGGGGGATCCATGGACCAGTCAACATCTTTCAGAAAACAGATTTCAGGGTGACGACTTTCCCAATGAATATCAATCAGATCGATCTCAAGCTGATCACTATTCCATCTAACTTTAATCCAAAAATGTATTTCCAGGTGATTATTTTTCTCAAAGCTTCACATTTTTCAAGGCCAAAGAATCATATGACCTCTCCGATGATATGGGAATGCCCATCTGTAACAACCAGGACATTTGTGTTGTTTTCTAAGACTCTGACTGACCCCATAGCTGCTTGAGTTTTCTGTTTGGGCTGCCCTTTTCACCTGTGTGTTCCTCCCACCTTTCTTCTCCAGGACTGCCCGCCAGAGGCAGGCGATTTCCGGGCTCAGCAATGCTCTGCTCACAACGATGTCAAGCACCATGGCCAGTTTTATGAATGGCTTCCTGTGTCTAATGACCCCGACAACCCATGTTCACTCAAATGCCAAGCCAAAGGAACCACCCTGGTTGTTGAACTAGCACCTAAAGTCTTAGATGGGACCCGTTGCTACACAGAATCTTTGGATATGTGCATCAGTGGATTGTGCCAAGTAAGTGCTGGCTTCTTTCCATTCTATTTATCCAGAGGGTTTTAGTGTCTCTGTGTAAATAGCTTTTGTATACTCCTATCTCAATCATTCAGTGTTACTTTTTCTAGAATTTATGGAGGATGACAGATTTGAAAATTGAAGTTTAATTTCAATTGAAACTACAAATGTTGTAGTTTGTGTTAAGGAGAAGAGGGCTGGAATTGTTTTTATTCTTTGAGTCTCAGCTGAGTGTGAAAGGCTAAAAGCTCTTGAATATGTGTGTCCCTTTTGTATTAGACTCTGAAATTACCTCTACCTTGGTTTTCCCTGAAATGTATTTGTATGTACATGTGTGTCTGTGCTTCTGTGTGCATTGGAGGCATCAATTGTCATTTACTTAGATCTTCAGAGTTACTTGGGTGAGATTAACTCTAAAGTTTCCAAGTAAACTCTGGGGAAATTTATTTCTTCATTATTATAACTGTAATATTGTTGAAAGTTCAGGCAAACTACTGAAGGCATGGCAGTGTGAGCTCAGTCAGATTCATCCAAGCAAGTCTTTAAAATAGGGGTAATAAAGAGGTTTGATTTCTGGTGTCAATTTATCAATTGGGCAGGGAGTTAGTAAGAGAGGAAGTTAGTAGTTAGTATGTTTGGGATGTATGTGCCATCTTTATATGAAAATCAACTCTGGATTAGGATGGCCAGCCTAGTTTTTGAGCACGCAGTGGCTGTGTGCTATACTTGACCATATACTTTTATATTTCACTAAGTAGATATTTTGAGAAGCTTTGCTTCTCCCAAGACAATATTGGTTGAAATTTTTCTCTCTTCAGAATCTCTAATATCTCAGCTAGCAATATAAGAATAAGCATAAAATATGTTTCAGTAATTTGTCATTTCCAATTCACATGTTTGTTTAAAACCTAAACCTATATTAATATATAAAAGGAGTAACTGTAATGTGAATTGCTACAAGAAATGCGGGGTGTCCCACGTGATTTTCTGTATATGAGAGGGGAGAGAGACATGCTAAACCTTCATAAAATCTAAACTCACGAGACAGGGAAATTGCGGCATGTCCAAGCACTTCTCAGGTATGGAGGTTGGAGATGATTTATCCGTGTCTGCAGATTACTTTATATACAAGAGCTATGTGAATTTCGGATACAAACTTGAATATAGAATCTTACTATTTTAGAAATAGGAAAAGCCTAAGAGATTATCTACGCCGTATCCTAGAGAGCCATATATTTGAATATTGCTTGTGATATTTGGGACTTGCTTCCTTCTCTGGGATTTTCACTGGTGTTGAAATGGAATTATGAAATCTATAAAAGCTTTGGGAATAACAGAGAATTGTAAAGTGAATGCATATAGAAAAAAAGGCTATATTCTAGGGAATGGCCAATAAAATAATAATAATCCCTTATGTGTGTTTCCTATTGGAGTAAAGCCAGACAGATTTCCATTTTGTAAATGAAAAAAAAAAACAGAATAATTACATGATTTTCTGAAAGTTATATGATTGATCAAAATTCCCGGTCTCCTGATCTCTAGTCCACAGCTGTTTGTACTGTATTACACTGATGAATGGACCAAAATAAACAAGACGGGTCAGCAAATTAGGTTTCGTTTATTTCTGTGGCATGGGAGTTCAACGTGGCCTCTTTCTTCCCTAGCCTAATCCTGCCAGCTGGCCTCATATATGTTGGCAACTGAAAGGGAATCCTATCTCAGCAGTGAAAGTATGAATTTTATATATAGTCGATACGGAGTAATAGTGCTGCATGTTCGGTTACAAGTATAAGCATGCCTCCCTCACTTCAATTCCTATGAGTTTGACTTTTTAGATTTGGGGGAGGGTGGGAAATGTAAATTATAGAGTATCTGAAAAGAGTATCTGAAAGGGGCAATAACATGGTAAAGGAGATGAAATAACTCGGATTGCATTTAGGCACTGCCATGCAGTTTGGCTGGAGAGCAGCGCACCCCCCACCCCCACCCAGGTCTATAGCAAGAAGACAGAGAGGTAGTTTGGGAGAAAATCATGGATGCTTGAACAGCAGACGGACAGGACTCTGGTGAACAGTGGGTGGCCAAGAGAGTGTTTTGGTGGAGAAAAGACATAATCATAGCTCTGCCTTAGAAAGATTAATATAGCTGCAGTTGTCGGACTTGGAAGTGCAAGGCCCTAAAGCCAAGGAATCCAGCTGAAAGGGGGCTCTTAGAGCAGCCTACGTGAGGCGAAGCATGAGGCTGGGTCAGGGCAGTGACAGCAAGGAAATTGTAAGAAAACTAAGCCTGAAACCAGGAAGGAGTTTTCTTTTTGATTAAAACTAGAGCAGAGGGTAGAAAGCAATAAATCAAATTAATCATGCTCGGGGATCAAAAACTACGACTTAATATGAATTTGTAATGGATATAAATTTGGATCCTTGCTACCATTACCATAATAGCCTGTATTTTCTTGATTAAAGCCTACTTCAGTTTTATAAAAAAAGAGGGAAGGGACAGACGATAGCAAGATGATAGAGGAATAAAGGTGGAATATTTAAATGCAGTGTAGTATGCATTTTTAGAAGGACAAGAGTAAAGTGACTCACTATAAGAAAAGCACCCACTACTACCTCCAAGAGTGTAAACACGTAAATTCTATTCTACTTAGAAAAAATTCCTTTATTTAGCTTGTATCTATATATTCGTATTTTCAGCCTTTGGCAAGAAACATTAAGAAAAAGCCACGTTTTCGTAATTTCTAAAACTGTCAAAAGGCTCGATGCTGACTTAAATGTGTAGTTTTTCACTTGAACATCTTCTCCTAGTTTCCTGAAAAAAAAAAATCATCTTCTCTGCTCTATTTTCCTTCATTTCCTTCATTTCTACCACATTTGTTGGGGATTCTTAGCTCTTTCTCTGGCTTTCTTTCTGCCTTATTATAACCTTTTTGGCAAGCTGTTTCAAATATTTTTGATGCTTGACAGATATAAATTATAAAGAAGCAAATATCTAGCTTTGACATAGCCTTGCTTTGATAGAAAATGACAGCATAACTACAGAGACTTGTCATAAGTACTAATTATTTCAGTTATACCTGTTTAATGCTCAAGTAAGAACCACTTCCTCAAACTGGGCCTCTGACTATTAAACTATTAAATACAACGATTAAACTATTAAATACAACTATTAAACTATTAAATACAACTGTGGAGTCTTAACCCTTTCGAGCCAGGAGATACCTTAGCAATCCATAGAGAAGGAAACTGAGACTGGAAACTGTCCCAAGGTCATGATTGAGTGGGTTGTCTGTATTTGTTTGGGTTGCTTCAGGAAAATTCTAGAATCATCACCATTTATAATAATGTCTTATTCTTAGTAATAGCAGAGCATCATATTAGGCAGTATACTCACTCCAGTAGTAGTAGTAATATTAATCATAAAGTAGCTTCCATTCTTGAGTGGCTACCCTATCTAGGCATTTTGGGTCTATTTTTTCTAATACAATGGACACTTGAACACCATGGGTGCAAACTTTGTGGGTCCATTTATACATGGATTTTTTTCAATAAATACATTAGAAAAAAATTTGGAGATTTGCAACAATTTGAAAAAACTCGCAGATGAACCAGGTAGCCTAGAAATATCAAAAAAATGAAGACGTTAGTTACATCATGAACACATGAAATCTGTGCAGATGCAGTCCACTTCATCAGTTACTAACTGGAGACACGCACAAATCTATTACAAAAAGCTAAAACTTATCCAAACTCCCACACAAACACAGATTGCACAATCTCTCTGCATTTTAGTTGTTGAGTGTTAGTTATGTCACCTACAGTGTTTTGTATCAGGAAGGCAATATTGATGGAGACGTTTTACGTTGTAAACAGGTGACATAAACTTACTGTATTGATAAATGCAGTACAGTACTGAAAGTGTATTTTCCTTATGATTTCCTTAACCTTTTCTTTTCTCTAGCTTACTTTATTTCAAGAATACGGTCCGTAATACATATAACACATGAAATATTGATTAATCAACTGTTTATGTTATCGGTAAGGCTTCTAGTCAACAGTAGGCTATAAGTAGTTAAGTTTTTGGAGAGTCAAAAGTCATACGTGGATTTTCAACTGCACAGGGAGGTGGGCACCTCTAAACCTTGAATTGTTCCAGGGTCAACTGTATTTACAACTCTCCACATTAGGGAGCATTATCTTCATTTCACAGCTGAAGAACTGAGGCTCAGTTACGGCACCAGCCCAGCGATACCGAGCTTTAGCTGACTCCAAAGCTCTTACTCCCCTGGTGAGGCTGAGTGGATAGAGACGGAAACTATCCGATGTTCAGGAATGGCTCCCAAACTAGGCTGCATACCAGAATCACTTGGAGAGCTCTTAAAAGATACAACTCTTAGTCCCCATCCCCCAGAAACTCAGATTTATTAGTTCTCTATAGAATGCTCTCCTTATGATCCTGTTGTTTGACCAGATTTATGAAGCACTTATGGGTTGAAAAGCAGACAGGATTTAAAGTCAAAGGACATGGCTTAGAATCTGGCTCTTCTTTCATAATCTTGATCAGCCTTCCTGAATTCTGTTTTTCAATCTGTGGGAAATAAGATTGTCTCGCAGACTATCGAACACCAAGTGAGATAATTCGTGTGAAAATGCATAACTGTAAAGTGCTATGGAAATGCAGAGAACCTCAAACATTTTAACTTGCAAAATAGGTAAAAGTTGTGGTTCCCTGTGTGAGACATCATAACCCTGTAACAATTCAAAAAAGTTTCTGGAAGGAGATAAAGTAAGCAACTTCTGATTCTGCTAAGCACATTAAAAAGGAAAATGAGAACTTTCATCGTGTACTTTACCATCATTTCATAACCGAAATGTTAATAACAAGGACATAATAACCTGATTTCAGAATCAAGGACAATAATTCAAATATACTTTGCCTTAGGGGAAAGTTACTACCCTGTGCCTCCAGAGCACAAAAATTGTTACAGGGCTTCACAAACTAGCATTTGGAAAACACTGTCTTTGAGATCTAGTCTGGCCCAGAGAACATTGCTACTAGGTATGATTTTCCCAGGATCTTAGAGCTCGTTAATGGCAGGCTAGAGGTCAGAGAATGTCAATGTTTATCAACATTTTTGACTATGCTCCCTGTGTAATTTCATCAGCATATCCCATGGGCCCAGATTTTGTTCAGCGTTAAAGCTGTCATTTATACATGAAAACAACAGGTTTGGTGAAATTATATTTTCAAACCACACTACTCCCTTTCCCTCCCACCCTAGAATTTGATCATTGTTCCTGGCAGGTCACTGTGTTGGTGTCTCGCCCTGACCTTGCCTCTCAAACTGAGAAATACTGGGATTTTATTTTCTTGTTGTCATTCAAGATCAGAAGAAGTTGGAGATAAGGCAGAGCTGGGGCGGGGGGTGGGGGGGAAGCATTCGTCATCCTGTGAATAGTTCAGAGCACAGGGTCTGGAGTCCAGCTGCCCGGTTCGAATTTAGGTTCCACCACTCCTTGGTACGGGACTTGGAGCAAGTTCCTAGCCTCAGCTTCCCCATCTGCAAATGAGGCTAAGATTTGTAACTACCTGATAGGATTGCTATGAGGATTAAGTAATCAAATGTTGAAAGTGCTTACTATAAGCTTGATAAATACTAGCCTGTAGTAGCAGTAGTGGTAGTAGTACCCTAATCACTTCTTGCCATTGACTTTTTCTCTTTTCGAGTGCATGGTTTAATGCAGTTATACGTACGGAAGGGGATACTGACTTCCCAATGAATGAACAGACCTTCTGTTAATTTCCTATTGCAACCTTCTTTTACTAATAGCTCCACATTGTACCATTATCAACTCCTGATCGAGGGTAGTGAATTGCATCCTGTCCAGAGTTAATGAGCCATCACAAATAGGATCAGCTCTATTAGTACTGCTGTTATTCATTTATTTTCATTATCCAAATTACCCCATTTATATTTGCTATAAAGCACAAAGCTGGTTTCTGTTTTAAATATATAAAAGAGAGTAGCATAAATTTACAGATAGAACATGTGCTGCTGTTAAAAATAATTTTGAGGTTATTTTGAAGTCAAATTCAGAAATGTGTGCTTTAATCTATAATTAATGAAATTCATTAGTTAATATCTAATATATGTATATCAAAAAGACAAAGTGTCACTATAAACCAGCTCTTTTGTAATGAATCTATGCATTTATAATATTGCTTATGGCTTTTTAGAAAATAAACCATTTCAAAAAGGAAGACCTTCTTTTAAGTAATGCCTTATAGAATATAATTTTAACATGAATAATACAATTAAAAAATATGCTGTAAATTGGATCATGGAGTTTTGACATTTATATTATGGCAACGTTACAATGAACCGTGCTTCTAACAAAGAAGTTCTTTCCATTTTTAATAACTCCTGTGGCGAGTAGTTAGAAATGAATTAAGTGGAATGATTATTTCTCCATTTCTGTCTGTGACCTAAGTCACTGGTATCAAATGTCTACCAGTTATTCTAAAGCTGGTGATGTCAGGAACAAGGAGTTAGCCGTTCTCCTTCTGTGTTTTGTAATCCACTTCTATGTGGAAGCATGGTGTTGCTTTAAAGATGTAATGCGTATTCTTTCTTTCTCCCCCCTTTGCAGGATACGGTAAAGATAAAATGAGCTCATTTACTAGCTTACGTTAAATTTTAGCAAGTTCCTTAGTTTCTGAACGTCGTTTATTTCTTCTCTCAAGAAACTGCTACGTGTGGGGTACTGAAGATACAAAGTTAAGTGAGATCTCTTCGCTCAGGAGTCATACCTTTGTAGGGTTACTGTGAAAAATTCAGTTATTTAAAAAAATTATTCATTTAACAAATATTTACTTAGGAATTACCAGTGTGTATGCTTGATACTGAAGATAGATGAATGGAGAGGAAAGAACAGTCTCTGAATTTACACTCTGAGGAGAGATATGACAAATATATAGAAAATTATACTATCATCACTATACAGCATGCCCCTCACTAAATACAAAAAAGTACACTCGAGTCACTAGACTATATTCTCCTCACTGTAAAAGGGTGCTCCTTGTAAAATATGGATCTGGCTTCATTTCTTATCTGCTCAAATCATTTCAATTTTACTCTTTTGCATCAGACTGAAGCCCAAATTCCTTTTTTTTTTTTTAATTTTTTTTACTATGTTAGTCACCATACAGTACATCCCTGGTTTCTGATGTAAAGTTCGATGGTTCATTAGTTGCGTATAACACCCAGTGCACCATGCAATACGTGCCCTCCTTACTACCCAGCACCGGTCCATCCCATTCCCCCACCCCCCCTCCCCTCTGGGGCCCTCAGTTTGTTTCTCAGAGTCCATAGTCTCTCATTGAAGCCCACATTTCTTATACAGTGGGTTTCTTTACTGGGTGACTTAAAACAACAGAAACGTGTTCTACCACAGTTCTGGAAGCTAGAAATCCAAACTCTTTGTGTCTCCAGAGCCATTCTTCCTCTGAGACTCTGGGTAGAACTTTATTGCCTTTCCTAGCTTCTAATAGTGGCCATCAGTCTCTGCTTTCATCTTCATGGGGCCATCTTCCCTCTCTGCGTAACTCTTTGTCTTTACATGGCCTTCTCCTGGTGTCTCTGGTTTCTCTTCTTCTGAGAACACCAGTGATATGGGATCAGGGCCCATTCTAATTGAGTATGACCTCATCTTAACTTGGTTATTTCTACTAAGAGGCTCTTTCTACATAAGATCACATTCACAGGTAATGAGGGGAGGGAGCAGTGAAGGAATTTCAACATATCTTTTTGGGAGACACAATTCAACCCACAATAGAATGCATCCCTGTTTATTTATAGGTAGTGCAAACATATACACATATACCTATACACACACATACGTACGTGTACATACATATATTTTTAATAGTATGTAAGAGCAACAATGGGGGAAATTTAGGCTGTGTAAATAGGCAGAATATTTAACCAAGACATGGGACCAAGAATGCTCAGCGGAAGAGAACTGAAAATGCTCTAACCAGTGCCTAGAACTGAAGAAGGAGAGTGAAGGGATAAAGGGCTTATGTTATGAGGAGATGTGTAAAGTTTAGTAAGAAGACTGGGGACTTGTAATATTGAGGGCAAAAGGGTGCCTTTGGAATAATTCAAGCAGTTGGAAGATAAGGTAAGATGTGTATTTCAGAAAGAATACTCTATTTTCAGTGAGAGTAATAGATTGGAAGAGGGCAAAATTTGGTAGTGGGACGAGAAGGAGAGATTTGAATACAAATTAGAGATAGAATTCATGGGCTTGGTGATTGGTTAAATGCATCAGGAGAGAAAAATTGAGAGCTGAAGATGATGCCTGGTTTTCTAGTACAAGCAATGTGTGGTACTATCATTCATTGAAATACAGGAAAAGAGTCAGGCGTTGGTTTGGGGCAGGGACAAGCAATGAGAAGAGGATTCCATCTGATATTCACTCATTGCACCCTTTCTCCCTCCCTCTTAACTCTGTCTTCTTAATTGAAAGGTATGTTTCCATTAAGCTTGTATAGTCACAGGCCTATTTATTCATGATTAAAAATTTGCCAGGTTAACCTTGTCTATGGCCACGTACCAGTTGGATGACAAGTCAACCTAAATGTCTCTTTCAGGAAAAACTAAAGCCAAACTAGTGTGCAGCATTTTGAAGTTCCTTGAGGTATCTTCTCTTTGAAGAGCCAAGAGAGATAAAAAGTGACATTCCATAGGTCCTCATTCATCTCATGATATTTCCTTCCTGCCATCCCAGTTGGGCCCTTTTTTAAGTTTATGTATTATGCCTACTCACAAAAAACATTTTTGTTAAATGGGAATATTTTTTCCATCTTGATATTCAGTTTGTGAGGTGGGAAACCTTTCTTCCTATAGCTTTCATAGGAAAACTTTTTTGAAAGTTACATTCATTTAATTTTTCCATTGAAATGAAGCGTGGATTGGGAAAGATGGGAGTGATTTTATTTTCCCAAAGAGATTCGGTGAAGTAGTTGAAGAGGGAGTGAATCTAACATAGAAACACATTTCAGATTCTATCCTTTCTGGTGCTAGACAGTATGCCGAGTACACCGTGCGTGTCACCACGTACTTCTTGTGCCAATTCTTTGGGATATCTTTATCATTTCCATTTGATAACTGAGGGGATTGAGGCTCATAGAAGTTCATACAACTAGAAGAAGGCGAAGCTACAATTCAAATCCCATTATCTCTATTATATGTCATCTGTCTCTGGGAAAAGATATTTTTTAACAATGAAGCATAGTATCAGTAAGCACACCTCTTTGTTAATTGGGATCTGCCTGCATATAGCTCAGGTGGGGAACTCCATGACCTGGAATTCTGTGTTCCAATAAGTGAAAGCTCTATCAGGATCTGGCAACTTTCTTGATTCATCCCATGATGGCTTGTTTCACAGATGATTCTTTGGGCCACTTTTTGGCAAAAATACTGAATGTGCTCAATTTTACCTAATTGTCTTTAAGAGTGTTTCAGTATTGTTAGTGACTACAACATTTGAGATTCCCCAAGACTATGCTCACTTTTCATACCAGCTTCAAGTTTGGGATTTCCAAGACTACTCTCAGGTTTGATAATTAATCTACTAGAAGGACCCACAGAACTCACTGAAATCTGTTGTACTCACAGTTACAGTTTGTTACAGCAAAAAGATACTGATCAAAATCAGCCAAGGGAAGAAGGGCATAGAGCAGGGTTCAGAAGAGTTCACGTATAGACCTGCCAGTTGTCCTCATGCCAGTAGAGTTGTGTAGACGCTGCTTGCTTCTCCTAGCAACAGTATGTGACAGTATGCGTGGTGTATTGTCAAGCAGGGACATACCCAAGTCTTGGTGTCCAGAGTTCTTATAGAGGTTTGATCACATAGACATTGTTGACCATCTGCATGGCTGACCTTAGTCTCCAGCCTCTCCAGAGGTTGAGTTGATATCCTGTGGCCCAAAGCTCTCACCATAAATCACTTTGTTCGCATAGACTCTCTAGGATGACCCACAGCCCTCAGACAAACAAAACAATCCTTATTGGTAAGGAAATTACAAGGGTTTAGAGATTACCTCCCAAGAGCTAAAGGTAAAAGCCACACTTCTCTTTGGGCAAAGTTTATCCTTTACTGTGCAGTGATTTTTTTTTTGGAGCTATTAATTTGTTCAAAAAATATTTAATACTCTCTATTAGTCACTAGGCTATCCCTTTGCGTATATAGCTATGACCAAGACTCAAGCCCACCTCTCTAGAAGCCAGAGCCTCTGCTTTCTGCAGCAATCATAGCTTAAGAAAAAAAATATTCCCTGCTTCCCCTTATTTATTGCTTCTTACTTTGGAGAATCACCTTATTACCTATGCAAGGATTCCATGAGAATTATTCCAACATTTACACCAGATAGGGGTGTGTGTGTGTGTGTGTGTGTGTGTGTCTTGCAACATTGTGCAGAATAGTGCAGCTGCTTTGGCAAACAGTCTGGCAGTTCCTCAAAATGTTAAACAGAGTTACCATATGAACAAGCAATCCCACTCAGGTATATACCCAAGAGAAATAAAAGCATATGTCCACACACAAAAAAATTGTACTCAGTTATTTATAGCAACACTATTCATAATAGCCAAAAAGCAGAAACAACCCAAATGTCCATCAACTGATGAATGGATAAATAAAATGTGGTCCATCTATATGGACTATTATTCTACTATAAAAAGGAATGAAGTACTGACACACACTATAACATGAATGAACATTCAAAACAATGTGCTAAATGAAAGAAGCCAGTCACAAAAGGCCACATATTCTATTATTCCATTTATATGAAATGTCCAGAATAGGCAATTCTATGGAGACGGAAAGTAAATTAGTGGTTGCCTAAGGCTGGGGTTAGAGTAACAGGGAGTGACTGCTGATGAGTGTGAGCTTTCTTTTGGGGGTAAAGAGAATGTTCTAAACAGACTTTGGTGATGGTCTCACAATTTTATGAATGTATTAAAATCATTAAACTGTATATTATCAATGGGTGAATTTTTTAGTATGTGAATTATGCCTGAAGAAAGATGCTTTTTAGATGTGGTACAAAGATTCAAAAGTCTATGGACCAAATCTAAAGACTGTTATCTAGGAGAGTGACCTGATCTCACTCATGGACAGAGTTATTATGACGAATCCCTTAGTCTACATGGGTTTCCCCTTCATTCATTATTGTTCCAAGAAGTGATTTCTGACCCTAAGTATTTGTAGGTATTAAAACTGATTTAGAAACTGGCACGCAACAGGTCTTTAATGAGTATACACTGAATGAATGGATAGTGACATCAAGCTGGAAGTGGCACATCTTTGCCCCCCCCCCTTTTTAAGGGAAATAAGTTTGGGCTTGAGAAGGTCTTTTCCTACCATAGTAAATTCTCAACAAACATTGTTTGGTTAGCTGTAGCAGATATTAACTCTGCTATTCAATTCACTGTGCGATTTCACAGAAGACAGTGTAAAACTAAAAAGGGAATTTAAAATCTTGCAGTTTGCTCCTTCTCTTTTACATCTGAGATATTTGAGATCCAGAGAAGTTCCATCAGATTTTTAAATAGGGCTGTCATGTGGTCCTGAATTAGACTCCATGGGGATATGAAGACAGTCATGGTCCCTGTCTTCAAGAGGCTTACAGTCTTAAGGTGATGAGGCTCAAACTCAAAAAACTATAATCAGCAGCAGGATGTGAAGGGAGGGAGAACTTGAGTTTTGGACTCAGACAAATACAGGTCTGAGGTCTGACGTCTAAACTTACTCTCTGTGTGATTGTGGAGAAATTTATTAGGTTCTTTATGCCTGATTTTTCTCGCCTATACAAACAGAGGTAATCATGCCTAATATTAATAATAAGAACTGATCTTTATTGAGCAGTTTACATGTCAGGCACTGTGCTGTACAAGCACTTTATGTATGTGATCTCCTTGGTTTCTCCCTGAACCCATGGGGGGTGTATTGCTACCATTTTTATAGAGGAAAGAAATGAGGCTTAGAGAGACGAAGTATTGTTGATTCATTCATTCGATTTATTAAGCATCTAATGTTAGGCATATTGCTAGAAACTAGGAGTATACCAGGAGGAGCAGGTAGGGGGAACAGTGGAACTCGGTTTCGAGGAGGTTGGAAGGCCTTGATGTCCCCTGTCAGGTAATCCTCTTCCCTGGCACTCACTGTCCTTCCCAGGGGAATTAGTATTCATTCCCATCTCTTGCACCTGTTATCTCTTGTTTCCTTTGCCTTTATATTAATCTTCATGACGATGTAGCCAGTTGAATTAAGACCCCCTTACTGGCAGACACTGTATCCAACTCACCCTTTGTGTTTCTTGATTGATTTGCTCGATATAAGACAGTTGCATGGATGGATCAACAACTCACTAAATCTCTCTGTTGACTATTTTTGTCTACTGATGACCAAACCCTCTCTAAATCACAAAAAGTATTCATTCCAAATGTCTTTTTTATCTTTTAATTTATTTGGGCCTTGTTCTCATTTCCTTCATGCTGCGAAACAAAGTCCATTTATGTAAGTTTAATTTTTTTTTTGTTTTATGATATTAGACTAGAAATACTTTAGTATTTGAGGTCTCCTGCTATCCATTCTTTATTTACCATGGCTTCAGAGATGGCCCAAGTCTACCCAGAGCCTTTGCCATCAACATAACTGTTGGTTTGCTTAGTACATCACCCAGATTCTCTGGATGAACTCCCATGGCTGAAGCCCTTAGATCTTTCCTGGGATTAAACTCACAAAATGCAAGGTTTCCAAAGGCCATAAATATCAATCATGATTCCTGTGTGATGTAGTTTCTTTCCCACGTGTATATTAGAAAACAGATCTGGAGATTGTTTTCTCCTACAAGATGTTCCATGGTTAAGTTAGATGATCTTCAGACATAGTTTTAATTAGTTCAATTCTCTCCATAATTAATATAGTTAAGTTTTGGGTCATAAAATGCTGGTCTTCCCAGAAACTTGAAATGCAAGGTTTAAGTGTATGAGAAATTGGAAATATTTGAAACTTTGCCTGAGGTTAAAAAAAAAAAAAAAGCTAAATTAGAATAGTAAAGTAAAATTCAGGAAGCCTTTTTGAAACTGGGTGAAGACACTTCCTATAATTGCTTAAGAACGTTAAAAATCAAATCTAAATATGAAAGGTAATTAGTAAGTAATTATACACTGGCTGGTTGGCATATTTCTGAAGAAATATCGAGAAAAGGTATAATTTTTTAAAATGTTGTAGCTACTTTAATTGTCAAAATCCTTAATAAAAAACAATTTAAAGCATCAGATACCTTCCAGATTTCGAGCCATGAACATAACTTTACCCAAGTTTTAACGTACTCATGGTTGCCAAAGACCCTCCTGGAGCATTCCTAGGAAGGGCTGCTTGCCAGCGTCAGGAAAATCCACCCAGGCACCTACAATTAGTGTAATATACCCCACCTGTCCTTTCTATTACTTTTTTTGTGAGTCTGCCTTGAGGAGCTCAAATCAAGAAGGTACAAAGTGTTTTTGCTGTGGGATGCCTATTTGTGATCCAAGGGAACACAAGAATCTGAGAAATCTAGACAGAAAGGCAAGAAATGATCAGTGTGGTTAATAGAACACAGAGGCCAAGACAAATTCAGAGGCCTTGGGAAATATTTTGAACCTCCACACAAAGCCACACAGCAGTGGCTTTGAAAGAACCTTGGAGATCACCAGCTGAATCTCCTCATTCTGTTTCTGAAGACACTGAGCCTCAGGGCAGGCAGGAGACTTACCCAAGGGTTCCAAACAAGCAAGTGGTGGAGCCCAGATTCAAACTTGGAGGTGTTCTGGCTCCAAGTCCAGCACCCTTAAGTCTGTACTAAGTGCAAGTGCTTTTTGTACACGTGATTTTAAGAACCTTGAGAGTTTAAAGGATTCTTGTGATTTGGAGGATTCATTTTGTTAGTCTCTTTTACCATTATTGAGTGAATTTCAGTCCCTGAGCTAAGTTTCCCTCCCTTGTGGCCAAATGATCACAGAACATTCCATTCACTTAAAAATAGTTGTACTATAAAAGAAAATGCAAGTGGAAAACCTTGCCAACAATAAACATTCTGAAAAACTTCACACACACGGCTTCCATTCCTTGCAGAAATGCCAAGTGCAAGTCTACTGCACCTGCAGGCTGGAGTGATCGCACAGTGGTCAGGATCTGGAGACTGGCTAGTCCCACATGCACTTAGGTTTATGATTAAATTTGAATATGACTTTAGTTTCTTGGCCAGCAGAGTTCACAGGTGATTTAAAGAAACAAACAAGCGTTTTAGGGAAGGAGTGGTAGGGGGTGACGGAGCTTGGGAAGAAAATGAAAAGAACATAGCCAGTGTATCATTTTCCCAAGTTCTCACCTACTCTGTACTAGACTGCTGTCCTCCTCCCTGTTCCCTAGGGTTCTCCTGCTAGGGAGACGTTCTTCCCATCAGGCAACTCTGAGCTTCTAAGGCAGAAACTTCAGTATTCCTGTTGGTTGACACGAAAGACTTGTTAATTTGATTCTCCCCGTTGATTCTCCTATTCAGGCAACAGTTTTTTACTGAGTAATATGATATAATGCCTGTGCAGCCATTTTCACTCTAGATTTTTATGTGACCTAGTTAGGGATGGATTTTTTTTTCTTCTCATTCCTTTTATGAGTAGTGATTATAAGGACATGCTTTGCTTGGGAAAAGGATACAATGTGGCTTGTTAAGGCAGAGACGTACTCAATGGTGACATGGGCACAACTCTTCAGGCACTTGCACTTTCCTTCCCCCACATGTGCCCCGAGACATGTCTTTGCAGCTCGGGCTGAAGAGCTGAGTGTTTGGACAAGGATAGGATCCCGCCAGATCAGAAGAACACAGAGTCTCTTCACGCACAGGCTTTTTTTTTTTTAAATCCAGAGAAACATCTTTATGATCATTTAAAACATGCTTTCTTAGGCAGTGTGTATGGAGAATGGTTTCATCGGGGCTATGTAAGTCTAGCCTG
Source organism: Ailuropoda melanoleuca (assembly GCF_002007445.2). Taxonomy (NCBI): domain Eukaryota; kingdom Metazoa; phylum Chordata; class Mammalia; order Carnivora; family Ursidae; genus Ailuropoda; species Ailuropoda melanoleuca. The sequence goes on from NC_048224.1 coordinate 11,505,397, forward strand.
GTATTTCCCCAAGTAGTCTCCAGGTTTCTCTCTATAATTTGGAGTGTAGTTTTAGTTTTCTCCCCAGATGATTTTCATAGCTCTGAAGCAAAGGTTGCGAGCTAGCAATCCTCCAGCCAAATACACCCCCCACTGACAACTTTTATTCAGTGCACGTAGTGTGGTTTGGCAAAAATTTGAATTAGTTGCCAGTATGTAAATATAGTGCCAATGAAACTTCGGAGTCACAACATATCCTTTAAAAAGTCAGATCTGCAACATTTGGTCTGTACGGCAACGTGGCGACCATTTGATAAAGCTGAATATTTGGTGCAGCCTTGAGATGGAGTGGACACTTCCAAGTCTCCTTCGCTACCTGCACAGCCTGAACTCTTCAGCTATCTGTATCTCTGACCTTCCCCAAAGGACACATAGGCTAGGTGTTTCTAAGGGCAAGGGGAAAGAATTAAAGTCATCATCAAGGTGATTGTAAGAATAATACAAATAATTCACCTCCTATACTGAGCACGGACCATGCCAGACGCTGTGCCAAGTACTTGACCTACCGTTTAAACCTCACACGAACACCGCGTGTAACCCAAAGGGTTAAGTTGCTTGTCTAAGGTCAAATAGCTTGTGAGTAGCTGAGTTAGGATTTGAACACTGATGTATCAGACTTTAAACCTTGTACTTCTCATTTTATCATACCATCTTGCAGAATCATACCTCCCTCCCAAGTAACCCTTCCTGAATTTTAGGCCTATAAGAATATACAACAGGATGCCAAAAATTTGGGGCCCAGTGGACCACTGGTTTTCCAGCTTCTGTCAGAAAGAGGCAAAGGGAGAAGCTCGGTTATCGTTGGCGAGGCTTCGTCTACTCTGATCTTATCTGCAGCTAAGGAATAGCTCAGGCACTAATGCCTGTAGCCATCCTCCTGGATAAAAGGAACTCTGGTGAAAATTTACTCTAAGTTGATTTGAGGCCACATTAAAGGCTTTAAAAAGAACATTTGGATATCAGGTAAGGAGTACCTACTCAAGTTTTTTAACCCTTAAGAAAATACACATTTAACTTGCGCCGATGGTTATTTTAAAAGGAAAAAATGAAATTTCCTATACTTGAAATTATATATTTTATGTCATCTTTCTTCCCCTTGATTCCAGCCTTTATTATCTTTAAAACCTACTTCTTTTTAAGTCTAGAATATTGTAGATTTACTATCGGTTTCCTTTGACATTATTTTCCTTCACTTCCATTTCTATGGGATTTTTCAAAACCTTTAACTCCTTTGATTTTTTTTTCACTCCTCTCTTAAAAATACTAGGAATAGACTGCTTAACAAAGTTTCCTTCTATACACTTAGTTCAGGGTAGGAAAATAAATGTCGTCTCCTAGCAAAATATGTATCTCTCTGTTAAAGTTCTTTTGGTTACAAGCAATAGAAATGTATTTTGTTCAATCAAAATTCAAAAGGGGGGATTATTGAAAGCATAGGATCCGTGATAGGAATAGCAACTGTTTATTCAGAAAAACAGTTACTTGGGTGATTGAAATCAAAGGACAAGCTGAAGGGCCAGACTTTAGGAAGCATAGGAGCTAGGGTGGCTTTGAGGTCCTCAGCTGCAGATGTGCATAGATCTGGAGGAAGACTTCTGTCTTTATCTGTTCCAGTCACCTTTAAGTCCCAGGCAGGACAATCTGGTCTAGTCTAGGTGTCTCTATTATTGAACAGATGAGCCATGGCTAGCAGTTGGAACAACTAATTCAGTCGTGGCCACTAGGGATTTCTTAGGGGTGCTATACATGACTGTGGATATAGTGACAGTTTTATAAATTTTTATTTGCTTGTATATTTCTAAATCAGGGATTCCGTCTACATAAAAGTAGACTTTATTGAGTGTGTGAAGCTTCTGTAAGATATAGTAAAAGTATTGACAAAGCCTCCTAGAACTTTCAAAAGTCTAGAACTTTCGTTGTTTAGAGATTCAGTCTGAGAAATATCCCAGATATTTTCCCATAATAGGAAATAATTTCTTAAGGCAATAGTTCTGCAAGTTGCGTTAATGTTCTGTCATCTTCCATGACTATTAGTAATTCTAACAGGGAACTACAGTGTGGGCTCATGCATAAAAAAATGTTCTCCCTGGTTAATAAATGAGTATGATTTTGCTACTGTCTGCTGTCTCTGAGAGAGTAGGTACCCCCTGAGTTGTTCTGTTCCCTGGACAGAGAAGTATATCTTTCATCCTTTAGTGGATGAATCTGATGGGCTGGAAATGCTCAGGATTTAATATTGATAGACAAGCCACAGAAAACCTCTGTCTTGGTTCATACTAAAATCTTTTTGTACTGGGACAGGATGAACCTTCTGCTGGAAACATGAGCCTCCTCTCTTCTTCAGCCACAAGTTCACCAGGGTTCAAACAATGTTTTAATGGATTCCAGCAAGACTTCTGTGGGGCTTTGAGGAAGATGTTTCTGGTGTGCAGCCTGGAGGAATATGTCTAGCACGGTACCAGCACTAGCATCAGGACCCACCTGGCTTCAAGCCCCAGGCCAGCCTTCTAGTCTGCTTCCGATTTGGGGGGGACTTGGCAGCTTGCCTTTATTGTTCCAAAGGACTCCTGCCATTCCTTAGTTCACAGCTCACATCTCACGTCCTCCATCAACCCTCCCAGGCTGATGAGAAACCAGTCCCATCTGTACCCCACAGCTAGTACGCAAGACCGTTTATTCTCCCACTCAAACAAATAGAGACAGACAATTCTCAGTTGTCCATACTGATAAAAGAGTATGTTCCTATAGGGAATCTGCTATTAGATAGAGTCTGTCGAGACTTTTCTTCCTCATGTAGAGGTGTTTGACACATGGAGATAAGCAAGCCAGACATTGAGGAGCAGCAAGCCTAGGCGGCTGACTAAGGGCACAACCAGTGTGTTCATGGTGGTGAATTCTCTCTGAGTTTTTGATACCTACTCTCTCTGAACAACCCCATCTTCCTTCTTTATCTTAGACCAGTGGGCACCTTCTGAGGGGGCAAATTAAGTCACTTGAATAATGAATAATAATATTTTTATGTAAAATGAGAGCTCCATTTTTAAGTTTTAAAGAACTCACAGCCGTATTTGTCATTATAATTAATGGTAGTAAGAGCCTCTCCCTTTGGTAAACTTGACGAGCTTTACATCCTTATAATGAATTCTCATAACTGCTTTTAGAGGTGTGATTGGAACCGTATTACAAAAGAAACCAAGACACCCAGAGATGTGAGAACATGGACAAGGTCATTCAGCTAATAAGGAACAGAGCTTGCATTCAAGTTCAGATCCATCTGGCTTCAACGCTACGACCCTATACCATACTATACTACCCTATACCATATACTACGTTCCACTGTATTCCACTATGCTATACTAGCCTACACTGCACTATATTATACTACCCTCTAGTACACTACACTATTCCTATCCTATATTACACCATACTATCCTATCCTATCCCATACTACCCTATACTATATTACATTATACTATTCTATATTTGCTATACTACACTATACTATACTGCCCTATACTATACTACACCACACTATCCTATCCTACACTACTCTGTCCCATGTTACTTTATACTATACTACATATGTTATACTATACTACACTATACTGTACTGCCCTATAGTTATACTATACTACCCTATACTGCACTCAACTACCCTATACTATATACTACACTATACTACACTACATTATACTGCAACACTCTACTATACTACACTATACTACACTATACTACACCATACCACACTATACTACACCATACTCCCCTAGACTATACCATACTATATTATACTCTCCTATACTATTCTATACTGAATAATGTGGCATGGCAGGGTCTATATCAAGCTTCCTCAGTGGAAGAACAGGGAGTGCAAACACATGGGGTTCTGTCCACATCCGCAAAGAAGAAGGCCAATAGGACCAGCTGGTATTACACTAATGCCATCACTACAAAGTTATGTTCTCAACAACTACAAGCAAACGTCATAGCGTATATTTACTTACATGCATGTATTTCTTTACCCAGTTCCATCTCTGTATTAATTATTTGTGCCTGTCGCTTTTCTACCTGCTATGTGTATGTGTGTCTGTGGTAAAATATATATATTACAAAATTTAGCACTTTAACCATTTTTAGGTTTACAGTTCAAGTTCCCTGGCATTAAGTACATACACATTGCTCGGTAATGGTATCTTCTCCAGCTGAAACTCCGTACCCATTACATAGTGACTCCCCATTCCCCCTCCTCTCAGTCCCTGATGACTGTCTTTCCACTTTCTGTCTCTATGAATTTGACTATTCTGGATACCTCAGATAACCGGACTTATACAATATTTGTAATATCGGTCTTTTATTTCACTTAGCAGAAAGTCTTCAGGGTTCATCCCTGTGTATCTTGGGTCAGATTTTCCTTCCTTTCTATAGTTTGAATAATATTCCATTGTATGAACTGTTTAAAAAGAAACTGAGGCATATTAAAAATATTGAAACTATTTGGGCATTTATCAATTAGAATTGGGCAGCATCATCACATGGGACATGACTGGGAGCCATCACCGACAGGAGCCGCGGAGAGACTTGTTTAAAGAAAGTGCAGAAGCAAAGAAAGGAAATTATTTGATTGGCTATAATTTCAGGCCTAGTTGGCTGTTAGTGATTGCGTATCCTTACCCTGTTGATTTTGTAACCTTGAGGCATATATAGGCTTAGACTTGAGTTTGCTTATGTAGGCTGCCATGGCATTAGAGCCACCTCAGTCTAGTCTAATGGCCTCCTTGTTTAATTAATTTAACAGTATAAACCACATTTTGTTTATCCATTCATCTGCTGATGGGCACTTGGATAGGAATGGTGCCGCTACAAACATGGACCTACAAATATGTGTTCGTGTCCTAGCTTTCAGTTCTTCTAGGTGTATATCCAGACCTGGGATTGCTGGATCACGTGGTAATTCTATGTTCCCTTTGCTGGGGAATCTCCATACTGCTTTCCACAGCAGCTATACCATTGTTCATTCTCACCAGCTCTGCCTACTCCTCTTATACCCATATTTCTAGCTTATAAAGGTCTCTAAAGCATGGCTGTGACTTTTCAGCTGTTTACCCTCCAACAGCTAGGACAATACACTCCCATCAAGGGTGCTGAGTAAAGGACTTGCTCATTGTGATGGAGATCATGGCCCTGAAAAGTCTTCAAGCAATTTACAAAAGTTTGGGCATGGAATTCCTGGAGCCTGTATTCTTCCCCACCTTTTCTCCCTCTGCTGCTTACAAGCTCAGAGAATAACCATGAAAATAGTGAGATGCTGTCTGCAGGAAAGAAAGGAAAGTATAGCTGTGCCTCTTTGCATACCAATGAGGTGTTTCAGAGAGCTGCAGCCTGCTATGTGTGCGTTTGTTGATTTATGATAGCATGTGCATGTTTGGCAGGCTGAATCCACGTCTGCAATTTAAATGACCACTTACAAAATGGAGCCTTTTTCTTAAGACCTAATGAGACCCACTGGCTAACATTGTAGTTGAAAAAGCCCTGACGTCTAAAAGAAAGCTCTAATCCCATTGTAAAAGAAGTGGGACTTGTGGAACTATCAGATAAGCAGTTGGTCCAGGAATGTAACCTTGACTGTATACACACTTTACAGCAATGCGTGATTATATTCAGCGGGGATTCTGCCCTCACTTGTAGAAATTCTTAGAGAAATGGGGCAGACAGCTTTTGGTTCAGGCCCAGCGACAGAACTGCTCTTTCGGAAGCACAAGCGGGATGGCAGCTTCCCACCTAACTAACGCATCCCATGGTCCTCACTTTGTCCTTGTGGTTCCCCTGGGACAGGAATCTTGACCATTTCTGGAGCTAAAGTGTCCCCACTTTTTGGAATTCTGTGAGGTTCTCAAATAAAAACTAATATGAAAATACCGTTCACATGCTTTCCAAATGCTTTTATTTTGCCTTTGACAGAGAGGGTCAGGGCTGCATGTAAAGGTGTTTTGATATTGGAATGCCTCCTTCTTGCTTCATGCGTTGGCCTCTGACCCCAGGGCCGGGTGGGGAAGCAGAGGCAGGTACCATTTGTGTGAACTGGGTGTTCAAGTCAGTGTGCTACAGAACGGGCGGTGTGTCATCCTGGGTTTTCTTCTTCCTGACACTGCATGGTACAATTCCAAAGTTCACCTGGAGGTCACACTCACTGGCCTCTGGCAGGGCTTGGGAGGTCTCTGCCGGGTTAGGCCGCCCAGATGTGAACTGTGTTTGGGCCGAGTTCAGTTTCTTTCCATTCTCTCCCTCCTCCCTTCCCCTTCGTCTTGCCAACTGCTACTGGAGATGTTTTTCCCTCTGTTTAAGGTAATAGCCGACTTAGTGCCAAAGCCAAGCTGTAGGCAAGCATTGAAAATAAATTTGCAGGGGGGTTATTTTCATACTAGTGGAAAAAGTCTTGGAATCTTTTTTGGAAGTTGTTGTCTCCCTACAGACTGCCCTTCGGAAGCATCTTCCCCTTTTGAATGCTCTAAGCTGGGTCTAAGAAACAAACTGAGTGAACATTGATGCGTGCTAGGCTAGGTTTCGAAGCAGAGTGGTACAAACATTCCCTGAACAACTGTGTCGTAGAGCAGTGTGCCCTCATAGAAGCAGCTGCCACAGACGTGTGGTGCTTGCCCACTCCTCTGAATATACACACTGTTGCCTTAAAAGTCCTCTGGTGAATCAGGTGACCCAGTGTAAGAGGAATGATGTATTAGAAAGACGCTGGAACCCCAAGTCTGCCATTTTCTAGACAGGTGACAAAGGAAGTTGCCCAGGCTTGTCACCTGTGCAGTCAGTTTGTGTCAGGCTTCGTGAACTCAGCAAAACACCCAGCAGTAACTAGCCCACAGTAGGCACTTTCTCAGAATCATGATTCATTCCCCCTTCACTAGTTATTTATTGTTCTCTCCTCTTGACATCAGATTTAAGTGAAAAGTGTCCTTTGCCACAGTCTACAATTTCTTAGGATAATTTCCCACTCTTCAAGAATAATTGTGGCTGACAGTATTTATTTTCTACCTTCCTGTCAGCTCTCATGCAACTGCCATTCACTAGCCACAAAACAGGAGGCTTCCCAGACCTCAGCTGGGAAGACCGCACCTTGCTGAGGCAAGCAGCAAAGGAAATTCCATGTGTCCTCGGTCTTGACACCTTCACTAGAAGGAATTTAAAAATCGAGGTTACAGATCATCTGAGAACTCAGTACCCACATGTTCTGGGCAGCACCCCACTCATAAAAATTATGCTGATACTAACAAACGTGTTCATCTCCTCTTTGATAAATATCCCAGGAAGCGATTCCTTATAACATGCCTGCACCTACAGAAAAACAGTTTAACTTTAATAATAGTGGAATTTTAATGTAGAAAATGGCATGAGGTCAAAACCATGCAAGGAATCCATTTGACATGACAGCACTTGAAAACCTTAAAATCAGTGGTTAAATCATGTTTTTCTAGCAAATGTGGTATTTGGTAGACCCAGCCTTACAGAATTTCGGGACTTTTCCATTTTAGATTCACATAGATGTATTGATAAGGACACACATTGCATATTTTTAAAATATAAACCAATTATCCAAAATTTATATGACTTATACGTAATACATGCAGAAGAAATGTTACTTGGTTTAGTATAGCCAAATTATGATTGTTGCATGAGCCATGAAAAATTCTGTTCTTTACTCATGGGGGACCAGGAAGCAATAAGGTGAGGGCACTGAACCAGGTAATTGGGTATCTTTACAGAAGTTAGAAGATAGCACATAGATAAGCTTTCTGTGCTCTGTTTTAGGTAATCTTAGAAAACTGACTAAAAACCAATTATAACTATCACAAAAACTTGGATTTTAAAATATTTCTAAATTTGAATGTGAATTTAAGCTTCTCGAATTAGACGTATGCTGAATGTTGAAGTCTGTCAGATTTGAAATTTATAGCTTCGGCTGATTTTAAACTAGGACTATTATAGGAAAGAATAAGAGTTCATTTTTATGAATGCGAGTGGGTGGCTAGTGGAATTTTCTTAATCTTTCTCGATGGGAAAAATGTATGCAGTCATTTCTTTTTATCTCGGAGCCTTTGAGTGAATTTGTTTTTGTCTAAAATGAAAGAAGGGGCAGTTTATTTTTGCCACAGTCAATTGACTCAGCAAAATGCAGCTGATTATCTTGAACTCACAAGCCTCGATAGAGTTTGAAAGGGTAGCCAAGCATATAACCATCAGTCTTCTTCCCACCCAATCCAGTCACCACCCCATCCAGCAGCTAACCTTCCATTAGACGCAGGAAATCTGGGGCCCATTAAAAATCAGCAAGTCTATGCTTCTCTTAGGACTTTATGACTGCTCTTTTATTGGTTTATTGCTAATTCTGATTAAGAAACACTTCAAATTCCCGGTTTCAAGCATTCTACTTTTCCTTTAAAAAAAATTTATTAACTGATTCGTTTTGGCTTGCACATTCATATTCAAGGTTTGTTCCCCATTAAAATAAATAGATTTTGAATATTTCTTATACCACTTGAATTTGCTGAGTACTCGCTTTTTTTATTATATTCAGCTGTCATAGTAACACATTCATATGGGTGCAGGCTCCCATGGAGAAAACAGGACCCCAAACTCTTGCTCTAGCCCCCAAAAATATATTTTCCCCAGGCTTCAGGTTTTAGAAGACTGAACTTGAGAAATCTCTTTTTTGTTGACAAATACATTTAGCGATTGTTCCTCTTATCTATATTTGAAAGTGGCCCCGAATTAATCAGATTAAAGGTCTAGAAGTGGAGAGGTGAGGAAGGCTATTTTAAGAATCCTAAGCATTCTCCTCTCATTTGAGTGGCCTACAGAGGACATGATTTGCTACTGCACAGCAATTCCAGAGAGGCTTTTTACATGTCTAACAGAATCCTTGAGAAGTCCCAGTTCTCATTCCCTAAGTCTTTCTTCCACAGGATTGGGGTCATGGTCTTACTTTATATTTGTTGTTGTCAAATCCAGAAGAACTAAAATGGACCAGAGCTTTTATAAATGTGACTCTGTACCCAGAGCTGTGAGACAACCCATCTACAGGTGCTCAGATCACAAGGACACCCTTGACATCTTCAAACACATTTTCACATATAGGAGCAAATACCTGCCATTTGCACAATGACCACATATCCCCCCAAGGAAATCAGCACACGTGGCCCAATAACGATGGCAACTATAAAATAGAAGATCTGAGAATAGAATTGTCCTAGAAATCCCAGGATATATAGTCAGACTTGTTACCTTGTTGGCCCTGTAGTCTATCGTTTTATGTAAGCTCTCACGTGAAATCTTTACAAGTATATAAAGTAGATCTGATTATCCTCTTATAAGTCATGAGAGAACTGAATCTATATGATATATTCAAGCAAAGGTAATAAATCATCACATCCAGGTTGAGTCATCTGTTCCTCCTATGACGTCATGCTGCCTCTCTCGTGGGTTAGGGCTACACAACATGTAGATTCTTGGTGTAATTAATGATGTTCCAGGGTAAGAAATGGCCAGAGATAAAAGGCTGAGATGGGGCACTATGGTCCTGTTGGTCTTCTGTATAAAAGTTCTAGAGGGGGAACAAATGCTTTAAACAACTGTAAGACTCATGACAGAACCCATGACATGACTCTCTTTGTTCCATGAGAGAGTAAAACACTCATTTGTTTTTTCAGTAAAAGAAGTTTACTAACCCAACCAAATATTTTGTGATATGACTTGTTCCTCTGGGAATAATCTTAGATTCACAACCTTTAGTTTCTCAAGCTGATCTGAAAATTTTCTGCCTTGTGCAAGTATTACAGCCATATGGGACAGAAGTTTGGAGGTATTTCACAGATGATGTTTTTATATAAACTTTGTTTTAATCAATTTTATCAAGCTTTCCTCTAGGACAGAAATGGCAAGGGAGAACCTAGGAAAAGAAAAGGAAATAAATATATCAGTTGAGGACATTTTTGACTGACTTTGAATTAGAATACTAATAGCGCCATCCAGAAGCTTTGAATTAGTATAATGTAATATGTTTGGGGAAGTAACCAGGAATTGATTTGAGAGCCAAGGAATGGTGGAGGCCCTTCTGGCTGGGGATCTGAGATGCTTGAAAAGTTACAATGGAGGAGAACTGTTTGGGGAGAAAGATAAGTCCCTCTTTACCTTTCCTTTCTCTTCACCTCTATTCTTAACACACACATAGAAACAGCATATTACTGCTTTAGGAATTGACTGCAGATGACATATCCAAACATGTAAATGAGAGCTTTATTGTATGCAGAATTTTGCTGAATTATGGCCACATCTGAAATTTTGAACTCTTTAGATGTCAAATTTCACAGAATTTCCCAGAGATATGTATATGAGTGAGTTCTAACCATCACAGCAGAACGGTTACTTTGTCGTGACTTACTGAACAGACACATTCCAGTAAGATCCACATTTGTACCAGGGCAGAAGACCAGCTGCTATCTTTTCTTCTCAACAAAGGACTCTTGTGTTTGAACAAAAACTATGTATTGTATGCCCAGCAGCAGAAGGGAGTCTGAGCAGTGATGTCAAAGTATACCATGATGTCACCACAATTCACAAAGAATTACAGTTAATGCCATGTGAAGTGAGGCCAAATTCAACACTTTCCCTCTTGGGTACTTCACAGTCTAAGAGACAGAAGCAAGGCTGGAGGTCACGCCTTTGTATAATTTTGTTTCACATTCTCCAGACACCCTAATTTTGGAAGCAGGGGAGGGAAGAAGACAGCCTGTTAAAGAAAAGTCCGCTGACCATGTGCCGAGAATGAATTCTAGTGTCTGTAGGCACAAATGTCTACACTAAGATAATTCTTAGAATTTCTGCTGAAGACTACTAGACAAACAAATTTAACTAAAAACGATATGCCAAAGAAAAAAAATCTAGATTTTTTTGGAATAAATTTACACAAGCAGTTGGCCCAGACCCTGAAATAAATAAGAAAGGAGCAAAATAAATTAGAACAGGAGCACCTAAGAAATTTAATAGATGTTGGAAATAAGACTTAGCCATTCTCTTTTTCCCTTTCAGGGTGTATTTATCCAGCCATTAAGTAAATTAAATTCTTGATCTCAAAAAAGGCAGTGCTGGAAAACTCTTAAAAATATTTGCAATCTAATAAACTCACTGCTCTTTCTATCAGAGGTCTCGAACCCCTAACATGGACATCTCCCTTTTCTTCCGTTTACTTAATAACATGAAGAGAGAAACACCACAGAACCAGGGGTGATTGCCCAACATCTCTAGAACTGCAGGATAAGCAAGCTAATAAGGAGCACAGGAAAATAACTCTAGCTCAAATAGTAAAGAAAATAGAAACAGGACCCTTGAAAAACAGCACCTGGTCACATCCCATTGCAATGAGTCCTCCTTTAGATTTTAACCACAGAGTGGTTGAAGTACCTACCCTTTGATGAGGGTGGGGATGGGTAGCTTGGAGGTGGAGAAGGACTATGGTTCTGATCCGGCCAGATGACCAGCCACAGGGCTAGAGCCCATGAAGAGTAATGAGAGGAGTCAGGCCTTGGACTATCCAGGCTTAAGTCTCTTAGGAAGAGCCAAAAAATCAGGTACTCAGGAGATTAATTACAAAGTGAGTTTCCAGGTCAGAGCTGGTGTCAGACCTAGGGTGTGGAGCCTAGAGCACTGTGCCTAGTGGAAAAGAGGTAAGAGGGAGACTCACTCAAAAATAATAAACATTTATACCCCAAGGCAATTCTGGAGTAGTGGGTAAAGGACTAGAGACATAGCAGGCAAAGTGACAAGCAGAAATTAAAGTGGAGATTACAGTGCTAATAAAATAATGCATCCGTAGAGATGTTTTCCTTTTTGACAGCTCTTTTTTGGTCTTTGGAACTAGTGGCAGAGAGTTAAAATGGTGGAAGCTGTTGTTATGTTCTAGGGTAGGATAAGGAGGAAATTCTTTGAAACCATAATATATCCCTCTCCCCGGTGGCCTTGTGTATATACAGAATTCATTCATTCATTCATTCAACAAATTTTTATTAGTTTTTATATTATTGGACACTAGGACCTTGTGGTGTTATATTCTAGTAGGAAATAGAAAATAAACAATAAACTTAATAAGTAAACTATATTATAAAAAGAGTGCCATAGAATTAAAAAAAAATAGAATTGTGTAGAACGTGGGTCTGGGATGCAACTTGAAGTGGTCTGGTCAAAGTAGGGCTTATTAAAAAGATGAACGTTTCCAGCAAAGGCTTAAAGGAGGTGTCTACAGAAGAATGTTCCAGTCAGAGGCAATAACCAGTGCTGTCCTAGGACGCGAAAGTGCTTGCTATGTTTGCAGAACAGCAAGGAGAGTGAGCCAGAGGGAGATGAAGTCACAGAGGTAACTCAGATGATGTAGGAGCTTCTGGGCCATTGTAAGGACTCTGGTGAATCCAAGAGGAAAGTGGATCGTCCTACCAGTGATTGGTAAGCCCAGAGGAGAGAGTCTCATGTATTGGAACAATCCCTTTGGAAAATCTTTGCCTGGAAGAAAGGGAATTAATGCCTTCACATATTTTTTTTTTCACACTGTGGTGTTTTAGAGCCTAGGAGAGCTACACCTCTTCCATTTGGCCTGATAACCTGTGGGCATTTACTGGTGTTTCCCAGTGGCATATGTGTGGCTGTTGAAAAAAAGCAACTAATTTTTTTTAAAACCAACTCAGTTGCTCCCCACAAAAAGCAAATTCTGTCCATTGAAAATAATCTTCAAAGCTACTGAATGCAAAGATCCCTCTCTTTTCTTGATGCTCAATCTTAGTACTTAGAGCTGTAGGCTGATGTTGCTTTTGGCAGCAAGCTGTGGCTGACAGAAACATGTTCATCCTCATTCTTCCTGTCTCTTCATTGCCCTTCTAACCCCCAAGAGGAACACAATACATCATGGAATAGAGGAATCACTCCTTGATGCCATAGTGCTGCTCAGCTTGGATTTCAACTCTGGCAACACCAATTCCCAAAAATGTGATCTTGGACAAACTGTTGAACCTTTCTGAGTCTCAGTTTTATTTTTGTAAAAAAAAAAATTGTCTATTTTGTAAAATAGACATAGTTAATCAGGGATATTATGAGGATAATATCAGAGATATTAGGAGAATTAAATGATGTTAACTAGATTTATCGTGGTGATCATTTTTCAATATATATAAATATTGAATCATTACATTTTATACCTGAAACTAATGTTATATATCAATTAATCACAATAAGAAAAAGAATTAAGGGAGAAGATACATATAGCAAGTGTTTGGCAAACACTACTTTACTCTCTCTTCTCTAGGTTGCTTTCCCTTGCTCTACCACTGTATTCATATGACCTTAAGCCTTGGAGATCTTACGCCTTTTCTGTTCTCACCTATTTTGAGGAAATTATCTGATTAAACCCATTCACCCTAGATTGGGACCATGCCTACTACTTATGTGTATTCCCTACAGCACCATAAGAACTAGCATAATGCCTTATGCTCAGTTGGTTTGATTTAATTTAAGTATAATCAACAACTTCACGTGTTACTCCTCCCAAGGGTATTTGAACAACAAACAAAGGACTAAACCAGTGGTTCCCAACTTTGAAACACAAAGGTGTTCTTTATTATTTTTTTCCTATGGGCCTTGTGTTTTGGAAGTTTCCATCTACTCAAAACACTGCATGTATTAAGTAATAATTTGTTTTCCCATTTTATGACTTAAAGACCTGAGTATAAGTATAAAATAAATGCAATAAAGATCAGGATTCAGCTTATTTGTGTAATGAGATGGTTGGGGTTTGGGGGAACTTATGTAGTTTTATGACAGGTAAATATATTTCCACTAGGCTTTGAAAATGCTAAACATAGCTCATGGACCACTATTAGCACCTTTGTGAATGGCCAGGCATATTGTTTTCTCATACTGGAGAGGTGTGAAGCACAGGTATAGATGGGGGTGTACCTTCCCACTTCCTTCCTATATGTTTCCAAGTCACATAGCACAGATGAAGCCGCCTATTCATCCCTGTGCATGAGTCCTGCTCTGGTAGCCATGATCTTGATAAGAATAATCAACCTTGTTATCACCATTCACTATTGCCATAATAAATATTATATAGTGTGTCTTTTCATGATTCAAAGACATCCTCTGATAACCTGTAGTCAGGAATCCCAAGTTGGAATTTTGGTTTTGTTAGTTACCATCTGTGTTACCTTCGGGGAAGTTGTTTTTTTTTTCTTTGAATCTCTGTATTATAATTTGTACTTGAAATCATTCAAATCTTAAGAGAATGTTAATTTTTTTTTCCAACACAAACAGTGTCCAGCTTTACTAAAGATACTTTTCATAAACAATCATGGTATTTCAGGCAGGACATGAACAGACAATCACTAACAGTAGACAACAGCTTTCAAACCCCCTTCTTCAATGGGCTACCAAAGTCAGAAAGCCACTATAAAACCCAATGAAGTCTTTGTTGGAAGCTCTGAACAGGGAAAGTTTAGAGTGAGTGTTGACATTTCACATGTAACATATTGTTTAACAACTTTTCAAAAGCCGACCCTAACTTTCGGGAAATGAAGTGAAAATGGCAGAATTATCAACCTGAATTATGAAGCTAAAAAAGAAATTCTTTTGAGGGATGTTATCTCAATGGTGACACTGTAAAGTCCAGATTGCCTGACATACTGGGGACCGTTTCTTGGGGTCAGTTTCCAATAGGTCTCTGGGCTTAAGGGGGTCAAGGCTAGATGGCTAATACATGTCAACATCAAGGAATCTCTCCTTCTGGGATTTTTTTTGAAGTTTCTCAAAACTAGAAGGGAAAGGTATTTTCTCCCATATCAATCTAGCTTTGGGGATATTCTATTATTGACATATGCTCTTCCCCAAAAACAGCAATGAAGTGTTCTGGTGCTAATGACATAGCTTAAAAAAAAAAAAAAAAGTAAAACAGAATTCTGCATTTTAATAAAACTTGATAACTGTACAGTCATCAGAAGTACACAGTTATCAAAAATGCGCACACTTCACTTGGCATCTCCAGCCCCTTCAACTTCTGTGCCTGATCCGTTTTGGATGCAGCCACATGTGGGCTTTTGTCAATCCGGGGGTCATTCTCGCCTCTTCTTCGTGCTGCTCAAGAATGCTATTTTTGAGAGAGGTATTTGTGGCGAATCATCCAAAAGATGGTCAGCTAGTTCATTTCTCTGACTCTGGAATAGTAAGTTGGTGTCGTCTCCTCCAACGACAGCCATAGTCTATTGAATTTGGCTTCATGGGTACAATGCCATAGAAGATTTGGAGCCATGTAAAATCTCAGTGGCAAAGGGTGCTACAGTTGATTAGCAATGTCTGTCATGGGTCCTGGCAGGAAAAATAGCTGCACATGTGCCATATTTTTGCCAACCCAGCCCTACGTGTTATAAAGTCTATTCGTAGATTAAGTCTGACCATCACAATGCTCTGTACCTGGACGATTTGTTTTGGCTCCTTAAAATTTGCTTTTACCAAATGTTCCCTGACTATTAGGGTTCTTCAAAGATTATTGAAGAGCCAGTTCTTTGAAAGGTCTTGTGTTTATTTGCTGAGGTGTTATTGGGACACTGTTACATGGCATTGTCTTTCAGAAAACTCACAGCAGATGTACATCTAGGATTTCAGTACTTTGAGTAATAATGGTTCTCCTGAGCCAGTTTGTCATTCATTCATTACATAAATATTTATTGAGTGTCTCCTACAAGGAACACATTATCCTATACATTTTCTAAAAGATCCAGTAAATGCTATAACTCTTGCGATTGCTCGTGTTTTTCCTCTCTTTTAGGAAGCTCATATCCAGATATGTAACCCCCATTTAGCAAATGTGTATGACTTCACAGTATGTATTCTGTATAATTCTCCCCTTTCTGGCTTTAACTCATCTTTCTTATTTTTCTCTTTGCCCCATATTCCCGTTTGTGCTTGTTTTTATTTTATTGTCTTGTATTATATGTATATGCTATAAATATTTTTGCAAAAAGGTAAAACATAAACAAGTCAGTCAATATCTACATCTTTTGAGGATAAGGTTAAGGATACACTATCTTCCCTATTAACATAAGTAGTAAATGAGTTATAATGTATGTAAGAGCACACTCTTCCCCATAAAGTTCTATCTGAGCTAAATAATTATAAATAAGAGCAGCTGTGATCAGATTCACATTATTTGATTTTCCATATTTGTCTTTCCCCGTGCTGAAAATAAAGGGATTTAAACGTTTCTTACCTCATGGTGTTGGATCAAGAAAAGCTTGACATCACTGGCTCAGTATTTGATGCTAGAAGTTGAGGTCCTTATGGGAAACCATTTGAAATGTGGCCAGTGTGAACCCATCTAAGCACGTCATTTTGGGGCATGGTATCGGCTTATGGGTTGTGTTTATTTACATTCTCCAAATTATTCAGATGATAATCTTTTTCCTCTGGCTCCTAGTGAAGACATTTTATTATACATACTTCAGTGTCTAGAGAATTTGAGTCTTGTGGTCTGCCTGTTCACTTGCTATCAGCTCTGTAAAACTAAGGGAGAGCCTCCTATCAGCACACAGAATAGCCCTGATACCTAAAATCCACGCGACATGCTTGAAGTCTGTAAGCTAATGATAATTAGATATTATCATCCTAGTTTTTGCTTAGTGTGGGTTTTCCCCCTTCCCTTTAGTAAATCCTGAAGGAGAATGAAGAAAAATCAGCAGTGTTAAATCTGTATGTTCTACTCAAAAATAGGATGAAGGATTGCATGTCTGTGTTTATATATATGTACATATATATGCTAAAAGCCTACAGTCAAGATTGCAAGGCAAAAGTTGATGACCCCCTAATGGTGTTTAAACAACAAAAACGTCTTGGAGCTTTTCACTTTCTATGTCACCTGAGATAAAAGTTTTATTAAAAAAAAAAAAAAAAGCAACACTGTGGATACAGAGGAGGTTAGAGCACTGTACCGAGTTGACACCTAGTAGCAGAATACGAGTAAAATACTCTTCAAAATACTGAGCTAGTTTTCCACCCTTTACAAAAAAATTCTGTGTAGTTGCCAAAGTTATGAGTGGTCATTATCTCACTTTAATGTTTTGTCCAGAATGGGGTGGGTCTGGGAACTCAGTGACCTGAACATTGCCTTCCGTGACATTTCACTAATAATGAGCATAGGTGCACTTGGGAAATAGTCTCTTAAAAATATTAGCCCTTTACTGTAATTCTTGTTCGTGCATCAGGACAGAGGATTCGGTTTGACCTGTAGTTGTCATCAATGGTATGTTTGTTTCTCTGTGTACACAGATACAAACAAGCACACAGATATCCATACATGCACATTTTTGTCTACATGTGTTTCATCAATGACTGCAGTCTAAGGCCTGCCTACCTGTAACCTACAATGGCTTCTTTAACAAATCATTACGTTTGCTGTGTGTTTCATTGATTCACCAGCATTCACTGTGCATGTCAAATGTCAAACACTGTGCCAAACATCTGAAATACAAAGATAAACGAAACATGGCCTCTCAAATAGCCCGTGATCTGGTATAGAAACAGACATATCAATAGATTAAACTCAATATAAGTTATACAACTATTTGAATTGGGTGTATATAAAAGAAACCCCAAAGTAAGAATGGCTTAAGCACATAAGAGATTTACTGTCTCACACACACACACACACAAAAAAAGAAGTCAAGATGTGATCAGGTGAAAGACCCAGGCTCTTTTTTTCTGTTCTGCCCTCCTTACTGCAAGGCTTCTGTTCTCAGGAGTGTCTCGTTTTTCAATATAGCACCTGAAGCCAACAGGTAGGACCAAGAGTAGAGGGCAGGTGGGGTCATCTAAGTCAGCTTCTTTTAAGTCTTCCCAGAAGTCCACACAACCCTTCCACTTTTATTTCACTAATTATAAGTTAGTCACAAAGCCCATGAAAAAATGTATTCTTGAAACTGGACATGTTGCCACCCCAAGTAAAATTGGAGTTCTGAGAAGAATAGGGAAGATAGATGTTGGGTGGCAACGAGTAATCTCTGCCACAAGGAGTTATGAACAAATGGCTGAGGAAGCATGGAGTAATAAAGCCACTGACTCTGGAATCTAGAAAAGCCTTGTTTGAGGAGGAGACACTTAATTTGGGATTTGAAGGATGAATAGGAGTTTGCTAAATAAGGAGTTGGAGAAGAGCACTTTAGGCAGAAATGTAGTATGTGCAGAAGTACAGAGAGAGTTGTCATTATAACTGCCAAATAAGCCCATCTCTGTACTTCTGTTTTTTCTTTGTTATTAATAATAGCTCTCAGTGTAACAGTTCAACTAATTTTTAATCTGTTATTCCAGATCAACAGGTTGAGACAAACTGAAATATGTCAATTATGATTTTCTTGATATAACTGCAAACAGTTTTCCACTTGGACCAAAATAAGGACACTTTATCTGATGATAAAGTATTCCCATGTTTTAAAAATAATTGAGTTAGAATATTTTGGCAGCTTAAAAAGGAATTGATACAAAGGGGAAAAAGTGTGTCAGGGAGATGTTTGTCTTTTCAATTCTGAAGTTAAAGCCCAGTTAGAACTCAGTTGGTTCATATCCTGAGGTCCATAAACCTACATCAAGGGCACCAAGTTGGTGGTCTGGTCAAGTTAGCCTTAAAGAATGTCACCTTCTATTTAGCTGACCCTAATAGATTGTTACTTTGGATCTGTGAAGCTGAATTGTTCTTTTCTTAAAATGGCTTTGGAGCCATAAGAAGTCTTTAGGATTAGAGAGAGATTTTCATGGTAATCTCCTATTTGGCTTCTTTAGAGACATCAGAGACCATTAAAAATTTTCCAGAGAAAGTTGAATCCTTTGAGAAACCTGAAATTTCTGTAAGGAATAAACATAGTTATATTTGAGACACCTGAGAGTGTAAATTTCCATGCCCCCTGCCTATCACCCTTCCATAGTGCTGAGTATTTTACAAGATTAAGGTCATCTCTTTCCAATCCCAAAGAACAACAGCTTTGAATACTGCCAAAATTAGGATTGCCATGTTTTGTTTTGTTTTTTTCCAAAGGATTTGACCCTACTAAGGCAATCATATGGTTTAGTCTCCTGACATTGTTTATTTTCATTTTTGTTTTTTGCCAACTTTGGTTTTGGGTTACTTACTAAGTAGCTGG
The DNA here is from genome assembly GCF_002007445.2 of Ailuropoda melanoleuca. Taxonomy (NCBI): domain Eukaryota; kingdom Metazoa; phylum Chordata; class Mammalia; order Carnivora; family Ursidae; genus Ailuropoda; species Ailuropoda melanoleuca. The sequence continues at coordinate 11,524,662 of NC_048224.1, forward strand.
TATCTGCACATGACCAAATTGTGCAGTACACCTCACCGCAACACCTCCCTTTTGTCTCGTTAACTCTGGCACCTCATTCATATCTCAGCTCCGAAGACTCTTCTTCAGGAAATTCTTCTCTGGCCTCTCTAACCAGATCAAATTCTCCATATTTTATGTTCTCGGAGTATCATGTATCTGTGTTGTATAGTTTGTCTCATGATTATCATTTTACATTTATTGTGTGTGATGATTTGAATATGTGCGTCCACTACTAAACTCTAAGTCCCCTGAGGGGAGGCCCTCGCGTGCTTAAACTCACCTTTGGGTTTTGCTCCTAGCACAGTGCCTGGCCCATAGCAGATCCTGATCATTGCTGGCTAAATGGTTAAACGATTTTTTGGGTCGTGGTGGTAAATAAGTTACTTCTCCACTCCCACTTCACACGGTGTTCAGAATACGAGTGAATATGGAATTACTCAGCTCCTGTGTGGGTTCACCTACAGATAAAAATTTTGAAAATAATTTTACTCCAACTCCATAGAGGTACATCAATGAACTCTTAAGCCAGCATGTGTTGGCTCTGCATGGATGAAGCTTGGGTGAATTCTGAAGTGGCTTCACTGTAGCCTGTGAACATATTGAGGTGAATTGCAGACTACAATGAACCCCTGAGGACAGAACCAGCCCACCTTTGCTCCCCATTTAAGAGCTGGGCACTATGTTTTTTTGACATCTTTGCATTTCAAAAAATGTACAATCGTTGAAGGAATTACTGCTTTGGCATTTATTTTAAAAGATGCCTGTATGCCTGTGTATAAAAAAAAATACACATTACCACATTTAAAAAATACACCACATATATAATGCAATGAGAAATAACTGTATTTTTCAAACCTTTGCCTAAACATGTGATTGCAATTATTAATTAAAACTACAAAAAGGAAAATCAAGCCTCAAAGAGAGGTCATATTAACAACTGGATTTTTGAAAGACAGAATGAATTGTGGGGACTTTGTGGAAAGAAGCCCCCTCAAATGTCACTGCAGTTCTCATTTTATTTTTGTCAATGACAGTAGTTGAAGTCATTTGGAAGCGGAATAGGTCTTTTGATAATAGATCTAAATAGAACTATAGAAGTACAACCTGATACAGTTTGGATTTGATTTTTTTTAACTTGAACATTGAAAAGGAAAGAGTAAAAGCACAAATGAGTTTGCCCATATACATGATGAGTGCTTGTGATTTTGTTAAGCCTGATTTGGACTAAGCATAAATATTTAGTTAGATGTTCTTAGAACTCAGCTACTTATTAGCAAAGTGACCTTGGCCAGATTCATGGTCTCAGCTCTAAAATGGAGATATCTTACGTGATCGTTCTCGGAATTAATGAGATACCTGTATTGCGCCTGGTAGGACATAGCCAGGAAAAAAGGGCCTCAGTATTGGTTATCTCTGCTGCCCTCCACATCAACCCTCTTCTCCTACCACACACACATAACAATAATCTTGCTTCTGTGGGCAGGTTCTGTGATTGTTTCTCTTTTCTTAGTTGAACTGCTAGCTAGAAAAGAAACTATTTTCATTATCATTCAGCAGCCTTGGTAGTTCAGTGGTAGAATTCTCGCCTGCCATTATCATTCAGCAAATTCCTATTGAGGGCTTAACAGTTTGCTGAACACAATGCTGGTCGCTTGGAGTACATCAGTGGACCTAACATACCAAACCCCTACGCTTACACAGCTTATAGTCTAAGGAACAATGTGGAACATGAAATTTTTCCTTTCACAATTGAATTTTTGTAATTTTAGTGAATCATAATTATTGACACCGGGAATGATTTTTTAATTAAGTCTCTTAATTAATAATATCAATAGGTCAGGATCTTCCTCTCTCCCTTTCTTCTCCACTGCCTGCCTCTGTCCTCTCTCTCTCTCTCTCTCTTTTTCTCCCTCTCTCCCCACACCCTTCTTTCTGTTTATATATTTGAACTGTAAAAACATCTTTGTCTATGCTCTGTTTTTTTCTTCCTTAGCTTGATTGAAATTCCAGCTGAATTCATTCCCCTCTATGGGAAGCATGTTTTACGTTTCCTCAAAAATGAAGGGAGGGTCATCGAGTGGCCATGGGCCTCACGATGGATCCCTACAGTAGGCACCTGGTTGAATGACACTTCTCTTTCCTGTTAGATTGTTGGCTGTGATCACCAGCTGGGAAGCACCATCAAGGAGGATAACTGTGGAGTCTGCAACGGGGATGGGTCCACCTGCCGGCTGGTCCGAGGGCAGTATAAATCCCAGCTCTCCGCAACCAAATGTAAGACACTATAGGGATGGGGCAATCTTGGGGATTGTGGGCTGATTAATATCTCCCAGGGTCGTGCTGGCTCCCCTCAGCAACTAGGAATAAGGCCACCACCTAAATGAAGACGGACCTGAACATATTATAGAAAGCTTCATGTTCCTGCTTTGTGTATTAGTTTAGGTAGAACAAGTCAGGTAACCCGTGGCAACCCCAAGGGGGAAACCTTTCTTTGGTGGTGCAGCAGGAGTGAAGGACATGTGGATCAAAATACACTCTATTTACAAACGTAGACTTGCTGCCCACCGTGAGGACCGACTGCACCCAAGCCCCCGCCTGATACGTAATCTGATGACCCTGATGGGAATATAGCAGGGAGAATGTGTAAATCTAAACAAATTCACTCCTACCACCATGAAATCATACTGTCTTCATTTACAAGATGACCTTTGGTTGGTGCTGATCACAGGTTCTTTCAGAATTAATATCGGACAGTGATTATATGAAGCCGTGTATTGACTCTTATGTATACTAGCACAATGAATGTACGCTTCTATACAGTATGTGCTGGGAACTTTGCACGATCATCTCATTTTATCCCGATAACAACCTTATAGCAAGGCATTATCCTTATGTTATGAACAAGATAACTGAAGCTGAGACAGATGATGTGACTTGCTCGGAGTCACACAACTCTAAATGGTAGAGCCAACATTCAAGCCCAGAGTCCGATTCCAGAGCCTAAGCCCTTACTCATTTCTCTGGACTGTCCCACAACCTTGCTGATTATTTTCATGGTGGGACATTTTAAAGCAATTAGATGGATCAAGACAAGTACCTCAGATGTCTGCCCAGCTGGGTCTTGTGAGGGTAGATGGCACATGTCTAGTGATACCTAAGACATCCGGGCGGTCACACAGCGACCCAGATCATTTTACAAAACACTGTCCTCTGTGACAATCCCTGCTCTAAGTGCTGCATCAAAAAAGATGAAATAAGGGAATTCCTATACTCAAAGAATAATTTGACCTTGCTCGGTAGACTGTCTCCAAATTTTGCCATTATCCAGAATCCTTCAAGAGATCTTTGATTGAGTATCATTGCGCATGTCTCGCCTCCTTGGGAACTGAGAATGCATATCTTTTACTGAATGTGGTTTTGTTCTCTCTATGTGTTGACTAGCTGGGAAAAGACAATTGACATTTGGCAGGGTCTGTGGCTTTAAATGGACTTGTCGGTCAAGAAAAAAGGCAGCGGACACTAAAGAACTCTTCCCAGAAATCAGGAACAGGCAGATTGCCCAAAGGACTAGGCTCTAGGGAAGGAGGGGTGGTAGCAAGAAAGACTAGGGACTTTTAAACACAAGAAACATTGGAGGTACCAGCTTAGGGAACTTCACATGCTAACACCCCTGCCAGCAGTGAAAAATGTGAATCTGGGGGGGAAAAAAAGACTCTGGCAGAGAGAATGAAGGATGAGGTAAGTTAGACATTGATATAGTACATTCAGGTGAGATTTTTTTTTTTCATGTGTTTCATAGAAGCGTCTTCTATACGATGAAAAATTAAAGAATTTGGAAGATGAAAACCAGAGGATAGAGGCATAATTCTTTTGTAAATCTCTGAAGTCATGGTGGGATATTTGGGGGGGGGGATCGCATTTAAAAAGTCACTTTTATAAAACACTTTAAGAAATCCTGGAAGAGTTCAAATCTTTCTAATTATTTATGTCATGTAATTGAATCAGTGCTCATTATCTAGGAATCTAGGAATTTCTGCTAGACACAGAAAAATGAGATGGCTTGCTTTTGTGCCATAAATGCTGTATAGCAGGCTTAGGGGTAGGGGATCCTCCCTCCGTCCCCACTCATGCCCTCTCCCTGAACACTCTGCCTGGATAGATATTAGGGGGTCATCAGGGACTTCCGGGGCCTCAATCGCTGGAATAACGTGGAGAAGCACTGAAAGAACAAACTGAAGCAAATTAAGAGCCATAAGTCATCCCCAGATCTGCAAATAGATATTTCAATGAAAAGTGCTCTATTCAAGACAGAGGGTAGGTAAACTCTATAACACACAGCCTGATGATTATCCATAATGACAAAATGCAATTGATTCATTTACCTTAGCACTGATGATGCCTCATGACAAAATGAATTATATCAATAAAGCCCAACATATGCACGCACCTCACCACAATCTATAGCAGATGCTGAGCAAACTGCCTCGTTTATGTTTTCTCCACCCCAGAAGAACCTTCCACCCTATATTTACAGACTGCGAGGTGACCCACAGGCAGGGAAGATTAGACCACTCTACGGGGCCCAGGGTGCTGGCCAGGTGAGCAGCGTTCCACCCGTGAAGGCCTGGTGGACCTGTGCCAGCTCTCTCCCCTCTGCTCTGCCAAAAGGCACTGTAAGCCAGCCACATGCTCTTTGCGAACTCCTAGCACTCGGATTCCCCACATTGAACTCATTTTCTTCTGAACTTATATCCAAGATTTTTTTTTTTTAATGTTATCAAGCCTTGGGGGAACAAAGAGAAAACAGAAGAGTGGAGAAAGACCGTGGCGGGAAGTGCCAGAAGGAAAAAGAGAAGTAGGAGGAACTTATCCAATGGCTGCCATTTGCTGGCAAATAAAAAAGAAACCATCTTTGTATCAAAAGACAATGTAATTGCCTAATACAAATACAGACAAGAAAGAGAGCTAGATCAAGGCACATTTTCCCCCTTTTTAAAGGAAAAGGCTGTCCACTGATAGCATTCAATCTTTCCATTTTGCTTGGTCACTTCTTTTCAACTTCACCAGCCCAACAACAACAACAACAAAGAATAAATTTAACTAGCATTAACTTTTGATTCTTGAAATTAAAGGCTCACTTTCTTGCAAATTGTATTGGCTTGTACCCTATTACATATTTTCCAAGTATATGCAACATACTTAGAACTACAGCCAGTCTATTTGCTCTCAATTTAATGTCTCCAGCTTTGCAAACCTCTCATATGAATTTGTGTGTTTTGAAATCACCTGGATATCCCAAAACTCCTGAGGGATGGACAGAAAAAAATAGACAAAACGAAAACTAAATAAAATGTGGTGCCATATGGTGATAGGAGTCTTGGAAAAAAGTAAAGCAGGGAAGAAGAATAGGAGATAAGGCTGAGCTGGCAGCCGAGGGTGTTACAGGGAGTTGCAATACCAAGTAGGTTGGTAAGGAAAGGACTCATTGATAAGATGGCACCTGAACTAGGATCCGAGGTCACCATGCAGAAGTCAGGGGAAAGAGAATTGCAGTCATAGAGAAAGGCAAGTACAAAGGCCCTGAGGTAAACACATTCTCGACGTATTTCTTGAAATGCAAAGAGGCTAAAAAGAATTCACAGAAGAAATAAAATCCATTGGTACAGGACTCTTTTGTTTTTAAACAGCTGTATTGTGGTATAAATGACATACAGTAAACTGGATATTAAAAGTGCTCAACTTTCTGAATTTTTACACATGCATACACCAGTGAAACCAAACATACCCATCATCCCGAAAGTTTTCTTGTGCCCCTCGTAATCCTTCCCTTGTGCTCTCCTGGCCCTGTCCCCTGGCAACCACTGATCTTTTTGTCACTGTAGATTTAATTGCATTTTCCTGAATTTTATATAAGTGGAACTATACAATATATACTGTTGTCTAAATGGCTTCTTTCATTCACCATAGTTACTCTGAGATTCATTAAATGTTGTAGCATTTAGTAGTTTATTGTCTTTTATTGCTGTGTAGTAATCCCAATGTATGGGCATACCACAGTTGTTTATCCATTCACCTGTTGACAGGCATTTGGGTTGTTTTCACTTGGAGGTCTTATAAATAAAGGTGCTATGAACATTCATGTATGCATTTTTGTATGGACATATGCTTTCATATCTCTTGTGTAAATTCCTGGGAGTTGAATGGCTAGATCATACGGTAGATATATATTTGACATTTTAAGAAACTGCTAGACTTTTTTCCAGAGTGCTTACTATTTTGCATTTCTACCAGCAGTGTATAAGAGTTTCACTTGCTCCACATTCTTGCTATCACTTGATATTGTCAGTATTTTTTTTTAGCCATTCTAATTGGTGCATAGTAGTATCTCATCATTGTTTTAATTCACATTTTCCTAATGTCTAATGGTGTAGAATATCTTTTCATGTTGTATTAGTTTCCAGTTGCTGCTGTTTCAAATTGCCACAAACCTGGTGTCTCAAAGCAACACATTTATTATTTTATGGTTCTAGAGGGTCAGAACTCTGAAATGGGTCTTGTTAAGATAAATTCACGGTGTTAAGCAGGGCTGTGCTCCTTCTGAAAGTTCTAGGAGCTAATTCATTTTCTTTGATTTTTTGCTTTTCTAGCTTCTGTTAGGTTATCTATGTTCCTTGGCAGCTTAAGGGCCTGCAGTGCAAAACCTTTAGTTCTCCTTCTATCTCTGATCTCTTCTGCCTCTCTCCCAGGTTAAAGAACTCTTGTGATTACATTGGACCCGCCCAGATAATCCAAGATAATCTCCTTATTTTAAAGACAGCTGATTACCAGTCTTAATTTCATCGGCAATCTTAATTCCCCCTTTCCATGTAACATAACATATTGATAGGTTCTGGGGATTAGGACATGGTCCTCTTCGGCAGAGCAAGGGGGTAAAATTATACTGCCTATTACAGAAGTGCTTATTTCTTCTTCGATGTGGTGTAGGTTCAAGTCCTTTGCCCAGTTTTTAAATGGGTTTGATTTCCTACCATTCAATGTTGAGAATTCTTTTTGCATTCTGGGTACAAGTCCTTTGCTGGATGTGTGATTTGAAAATATTTTCTCTCCATAGGTAGCTTTTTTCCCCCCAAAACTGGCTTAATATTAGCTCTCACAGAGTAAAAGCTTCTATTTTTTATGAAGACCAGTGGTCAGTTTTTTCTTGCTAGGACTATGACTTTAACATTGTACATAAGAACTCCTTGTCTAATCCCAGGTCACAAATTTTCTCCTATATTTTCCTCTAAAAGTGTTATAGTTTTATATTTTGGCTTTTACATCAATGACCTATTTTCAGTTAATTTTTGTGTAAGGTATATCTCAGTATTATAAGATATATCTAGGTTAATTTTTTTTGGCATAAGGATGTCCAACTCTTCCAGCCCCATTTGTTGCAAAGATGTCCTTTTCTCTTTTGAATTGCCTTTAAAACTTTGTCAAAAGTCCACTGGACATTTCTGCATGGGCCTTTTCTTGGACTCTGTATTCTGATCTATGTGTCAGTACTTCACCAATACCGACCGCATTGTCTTTGTCACTCTAGCTTTAAGGGAAGTCTCAAAATCAAGTGATTTGATCCCTCCAACTCTACCCTTCTTAAACTCATTTGGCTATTCTATAGTAATTTCTTTGCCTTTCCGTATAAATTTTTCAATCTGCTTGTCCAAATCTATAAAAAATCTTGTTGAAATTTTGATTTACAGTTTTGTTAATTCTAAAGATTGAGATATGGGGAATTGACATCTTTACTATGTTAAGTCATTTAACCTATGAGCACTTCATGGCTATCCATTTCTTTTTTTTTTTTTTTTAAAGATTTTTATTTATTTATTCGACAGAGATAGAAACAGCCAGCGAGAGAGGGAACACAAGCAGGGGGAGAGGGAGAGGAAGAAGCAGGCTCACAGCGGAGGAGCCTGATGTGGGGCTCGGATCCCATAACGCTGGGATCACGCCCTGAGCCGAAGGCAGACGCTTAACCGCTGTGCCACCCAGGCGCCCCAATGGCTATCCATTTCTTTAGGTCTTCTCTCATTCCTTTCATAGGCCTTTATTGGTTTTCAGCATACATATCCTTTATTTGAGTTAAATTTGTACCTCTTTCATTTTCTTGCCCTATTGCGTTGGCATTTTGTTTGTTATTTCAATTTCCAATTGTCTACTTCTAGTTTATTTTTGTGTGTTGGCTGTGTATTTTGCGAACTTGCTAATTCACTTCTTCTGAGGGTTTTGGATTTTCTACATAAACAATCATGTTGTTTTACAAATAAGGATGGTTTTACTTTTTCCTTTTCAAATTGTAAACCAGTTATTTATTTTTATGGCCTTATTGCACTGGCAAGGATATCCAATATGATGCTGGATATAAGAGGCAAGAGTGGATATCCTCATCTCATTTCCAATTTTAAGAGGGAAAGCATTCGATTTCTCACCATTGAGTATGAAGTTAGCTGTAGGTTTTTTTGCAGATAACTTTTATCACATTGAGGAAGTTCTTTTTTATTCCTACTGTGCTGAGAGTTCTTATAATGAATGGATGCTGAATTTTGTCCTGCTTTTTCTGCCTCAAATGTTGTGATCATATGGTTTTTCTTCCTTAGACTTTCATTGTGATGGACAACATTAATTGGTTTTCAAATAAAGAATCAGCCTTGCTTTCGTGGGATAAACTCTGCTTCTTTATATACATCACTGGATTTGAAATGCAGTGTTTTGTTTGAGGGTTTTTTACATCTATATTCATGAGAGATAGTTGTCTGTAGGATCCTTATACCATCTTTGTCTAATTTTGATAGCAGTGTAATGCTGACTTCATAAAGTGAGTTGGGAAATGATTTCTCCTCTGTTTTTTTTTTTAAAGATTGCATAAAATTGATATTATTTCTTCTTTAAATGCTTTATAGCATTCACAATTGAAATTCTCTGAGCCTGAAGATTTTTTTGTATGTGTACTTAAGTTTTTGAACCTATGGAATAAAGTTATAGTAAATATTTTAATGTCTATCCTGCATTTCAATTGACTGATTTTTTTCTTCAGGAAAAATTTTTTTGGCTTCTCTGCATGCCTGGTAATTTCTGACCTGATTCCAGATATTACAAATTTTATCCTGTTGGATACTAGATATTTTCGTATACCTGTAAATATTTTTTCAGTTTTGTTCTGGAAGCAGTGAAGCTACTTGGAATCAGTTTGATCCTTTTGGGTCTTAAAATTTGGTTGGCAAGTCCAAAGCCATGTTTGGCTGGTGCTAATTGTCCCCTGCTGCAGAGGCAAGACCCTTCTACTGCTCAGTGTCCCATGAGTTATAAAGTTTTCTAGCGTGGCTAGTGGATAAGATACTATTCCCAGCCCTATATGCATGCCAGGTAGTCATTTCTATAATTTGTTTTTGTGGTTATGTCCCCAGCCTCAGCTAGTTTCTTTATATGCATGTCTTGATTAGCACGGGTATGCTGCCGGATACCCAAAGGGAATAATTTTTTAAAATTATATAATAGCATTTATCATTAGCATGTCACATAAGTATTTTTTCTATGTCAGGTAAATATTTCTCCCAGTTTTCTTGAGAAATGATTGACATACATCACTGTGTAAGTTTGAAGTGTACAACGTGATGGGAAGACGCTCTTAAATCTCCAGAATTGTCTCTCTGTGTAGCTCTCTTCCCTCTGGTAATCTGTCATTCAAACTCTAGCCGCCTTGATCTTCTTGGATTCTCAGCTTTGTCTCCTCGACTCAGGGAATCCTCCAGGCTTGGCGTTCCCACCTCCTATGCTGCAGCCGGGAAAGTCTGTCAAAGCAGGAAGCCAGGGCAGTGTTAAGGCTCACCTCTCTTGTTTCCTGATTCTTGGGGATTTCTGCCCTTCTTTGCCTGATAGCCAGTGTCTTGAAAGCCATGGTTTTATATAATTTTCTGACTTTTTGGTTGTTTCCCAGCAGAAAACTAAGTCTGGGTGCAGTTATTCCATCTTGTCAGGAACCAGAAGTCTTGATGCTGGGCTGTCAGCTCAGGTCTGCAATTGTGTACAGCGAGCCTGCTTTTGACTCCCACTTTGGCCATGGTGTTAAGCACTTCTGATTCCTCATCTCCCTACACCCCCCACAACGGTTTCGTTCCAAGAGGTTAAATAAGGGTATCCCACTATTATCTTAGAATCTTCTCCCAAGCTGCTGACACCCATTTTGCAAGTTCGATAGTGGTCGTTTTGGTGTTAGCAGGTGTGCAGGCAAAGATAACTATGCAGGATCACGGCCTCAGTGAGAAAGAATATAATGTATCGTTGATTACGGGATGCATTCTGATGTCACATATGTTAAAATGTGAGAGGTTGTTCCTCTTAGAAGCCATGAAATATGGTATTTTGATTCTTGTAGCAATAGGATTTTCTAACTGATTAGATGTAAATATAAAGTCAAGGATGGCTCCAAAGTTTTTGGCCTGAACAACTGTTAGGATGAAATTCCCAACAGCCAGGGAAGATCTATCTTGTTTCTCCTGTTGGGTATATGTCTTCCGTTGCGTAATGACTAATAACCTCGGCGGGGGGGGGGGGGGGGGGGGGGGGATGTGGAAGGCCTCAAATGCTCAGCTTCAACTTATTTCATTGGCTATATTGTAAGAGTAATGAAGTTGGCATGAAGATAAAAATATTTTATGTAAACCTCCTCAAGATTGGCGGACTATATGTACTGCTATTTTTATGTGTAGCTAACCGCATTAATGATGACTCTTCTGTTAAAAAAAAATTACCAGTCCCATAGACTTAGAGGGAGGACTCCTTAAAAACATAAACATCAACAGGCCTAAAAATAAGGCAAGCTCAGATATCAGAATAGGAAATCCTGTCTCTTCAAAAATTATCATTACGACCTTTCTGTGATACAGCAGTGAATGACACGGAAAAGTCCACATATGATGAGATTGAAAAATCTAAAATATTTGATAGAAAGTTGTGGATTTTTTGAGGAAATATTTTAGGTACAGTCTTTAGAACAGTTTTCTTGAGAAAGGGCATTTGCAACCCATATTTGTGAAATGACAGCATATATGATTCCCATGGAAAGCTTATCAATTTAATTGAGAAAGAGGTTATCTGATCTCTGAAGCAGGTCTTCCACAATTGCTGATTAATAACCTAGAAATATGTCCTGACAATTGGCATCATGGTTCTGTCGACAAAGCCGGAATAGATTAGGCCAGATGGACTTGATCATAGAGCAGTGTGCCTTTGTAGCAAAGGGCACCCACAGGAAGGTGAGGCCCAGTGAGAGGGGGTGTACCCAGTCTGCCCCACCAGTCAGACCTATTGACTTAATCACTAAGGAGGTGGGTGATAAAGGCAGACTGCTCAAACATTCTCAAATGTCTTAAGCACCATTCTGTGCTCACTACTGTGATAGAATCCAAATAGAAGAATCCTGCAGCCCATCTGTAATTATTGAGAATTTATCCCCAATTGAGACAATTATTAATACATATCCAACTCAAAGAGTGGCTTTTTATCAACATGAAGAATATAAAATCAATTTTTTCCTATCTTTTTGTCAAATTAAGATCACTGTTCCTTAAATTATATTTTGAGATGTATCAGCTGGTGTTAACAGATTATATGTATATGTATGTGTGTGTATATATATACACACACACACATATACATATAATCTGGGTAAACACTTTGGGGATGCACTGGATTAAGCAGAATGAAATGAGGTTCTTTGTTTCAGGGCTTCTAAGAAACCAATGTGCTTTATGAATTTCCATGAGCAGGGTATAGCATGTGGTATTTTTCCACATATTTTATCTTGGGACCCTTTTCCTTGAACCATTTTGTGGGGCTGCTGCTTTGCTGGCCTTTTTTGTCACTGAATCTCTGGTACCTAGGAGGGAGCCCAACACTAGGAGACACTCAAAAAATATTTGTGGAATAAAGTAATGAACTTGCTGATTGCCTGATGAGCTGCCAGTTGTCCATTAGCCCTTGACAGAACCATAGAAGAACAGACCACGACTCTCCATACTTCCTGTGCCTTGTGCTGCTGACTCTTCAAGTTTGCACCAGCTTGAGATGCTCCCTATTTCTCTTTGACAACGCAGGTGCACAAGGGCATCAGGAGACATTCCATCCTGGCCCGATCTCCTGTCTCCATCCTAGACTCTTCCCCCAATACCCTTCTGGGTTTCTCCCCATCTTCCTTGGACAGCTTACAAAGGCTAACGCATCAGCCAGAAGCTGGGGTTAATGCCCCAGTATGTAGAATGCAAGTGGCTCAACGGAACAAGAGGGAGGCCGCCAGAGTAGCGTGCGGGTCAGAAGTCTGCTGCTGAGCGTTGCAGAGCCAAACAGAAAGCTTCCCTTTTACTTGCCCTCAATTTGACCTGTGGATAAACAAAGACTTTCTATTTCCAGAAATCCCATTGTTTTAAACTGCTTTGAGTCGCTTTTGTAAACTTAAAAATCCGTGTCTTTATGTAAGACATTTAAAGCTCTATGGGCCCATTCTGAACATTTTTTGTTCCTTTTCTATATTCTCCTTACATGTTTTGTGCTTGTAGCCACAAAGTCTTGGCTCGCTGAAATTCAGCCTTTTCTTCAACAATGTGTGATATTAAAAACCGCGAGAAGGTTGCAGTGTGAGTGGAATAGTCAACATTGGAGAGAACTTGATAAATGTAACCTCTTTAGGGAAAGAATTGAGAGCATATGATTCTTCTTTTTCATTCAACTGGCTATGAGCTGGGGCCTTGGAGGGTTTAAAAACATAGTAAAAATAAACAGTCTTTCAGTTCCTGTCCTTAAGGAGATTTGGAAGAGAGGGAGGGAAGTAACATTTACAAAATGCCTCCTGTGTTCCAGGCTATATACATCCGTATATTGATATCAATATCTCTATCTTTTTACAACAATGTTGTGAGGTAAGTGTGATTTTCCCTGTCTTACCAAAGAGGAAAGTAAGGATCAGAGAAGTTAGGGAACTTCTGAAATTCATTTACGGAAATCAGATTCTCCTGAAAACAGGATGATGTTAATTTTCAGAACATTGGGTACCTTTTAAGATTACTCTTCCTGGAACTAAATTTTTCCAATGAGAGCATGAGAATGTATACTATCAGAAAAATATGTGTGAAACAAAGAATCCCGCAGAGCTTCTGAATATGCTGGTGAATTTAAAATACCTGCTTTTTCCCTTGTCTTCTGGAATGCCTTCCTCTTTTTTGACCATGGGCTGCTCCCTGGCCTTCTCAGAGGCTTCATTTTGTCATCATAAAATGGAGCTGGTAACGTCCTCTTTGCCTATGTCACAGGCTTTGGGTGAAGGAGTAAACGGTATAATTTAGAAAGTGAAACTCTTCAGTGGCATGTAAATGAGAGGTATTGTTCTCACAAATGTCACAAGTGAGAATGCCTGTGATGTGTTTGCAGTACATAAAATATACCCCTAATTTAAAAAAAAAAAAGTAGGTGCTGCTTCCAATGAACTGAGTCTCAATTTGCCAGTGGGGTGAAAGTAACCTATTTCTAAATTTGGCTGTGATTTAGCCAAAAAAAAAAATTTTTTTTTAATTTTCAAGCAGAGAGGGTATGTGGGGGGAAAGGTTCATAACCATTCCTGAGACACTTACTATATACAGTATTAGACGCAGGTAGAGTGAAGGATATTGAAGAACTGGGAGGCATGATTTCTGCCCTTGAGAGATTTAACAACAAATATATATTCTCCTATTCTTATTTTTCCTACTAATCCAAGATAGTTACTTTGCTAGAAAGTAATTCAGATCTTGATATAATACAGTCCTCCTTTGAACATTGGAATTTATTTTCATTTTCTCAATGTGGAGAAATTTGGCAATGTAAAACTGGGTTTTAAAATGAGAAATGGAAACTTGCAAATTCATTTCTCAATATATCAAAATGTACATATTTTTTAAAAGGCCAGTTCCGCCAAAAGTTAACTAGTGACCAGCTTCATTGGCATGTTTTATTTCGAGGAAAATGGAAATTTTGATTCCCAAATGTCAATGTCCTATTTCAAACACTTAGAAGAAGATGGTCATTGGGGGGAGTATGTAAGTCAGTGCCTTTATATAGGAGCTGATCGATAATTTTGTATCGAATTATATGCCTTTAAGCGATCGCTTTGTTTCTCTCTAGTGGATGATACTGTGGTTGCTATTCCGTATGGAAGTAGACATATTCGCCTCGTCTTAAAAGGACCTGATCACTTGTGTAAGTAAACTCAGTTGTTTTCCTTTGGGTATTGGGAATTTTAGTCACTATTATTTTTTGTTCCCAGAAGAGATTAAAATACAGAAGTGCAAATCTTTCTACTCTATCATAATATGATATTTTGAGTGCTTCTGTTTATCTTTTGGCTGCCTGATGAGATAGCAGAAACCTCAGGATAATTATCTCTAACCACACTCATCCTGAAAAACACAAAATAGATGCTCCCAATAGGTTGTTCATAAGTCAAGCACATGTTTATACTTTTGTGAATATTATTTCTCAGTTCTCTCTCTCCTTCCTCTCCAATCAATCTCAGTCTTTTTCTTGCCTTGCATCTCCTTTTTTTTTCCCCCTCCTCCTTCCAGCCTTCCTCACCTTCACTCTTTCTTTCTTCCTATTCTTGTGTTCCATTACTTTATCGATTTAGGGGAGCGTAGAAGCACCGAATAACCTTAACTCGGCATTTAAAGAAAACAACAGTGGTATGATTAAACATGCCATGTCTTAAAGACAGTACAGAGCCCTCATATACTGAAGTAGCTATTGGGATTGAGGATGGGTGGGTAATTACAACCCTAAAGAGCAAATGGTAGCATGGCCCCATTTAGAAAGTCTTGTTATCTTCAGTCATGCCGAGGCAGTAGTAAGCAGCCACACCTTTTTATTATTAGCATTTACTATTGTTTAGATGTAGACCTGTAAATTACCAGCAGACAATTATAGGCTATAAACCAGGGAAGGGGTATAAGAGGATACATTGTATTTTCTACAAAATTCAGTTCCCCTGAAAGACTTCCCTTCAGCTGGTCCCTTGAGCATTTCTGATCTCCTCCACTGTGACTGTTCCTGGATTCCTAAAGAACCATCTATCATCCTCTGTCCTTTCTCCCCTCCCACACACATGCCTAGGAAACCAATTTAGGTAGCAAGCATTATCTTTTGGCAATTGGATTATAAATGAAATCATTCCAGAAAGACAAACAAGAGGAAGATAAATTGGAGCCTGTGAAAGTTCAGATAGCCTACTATAGTCTTTCTAAAAATAAAAATAAATACGTTTCATGGGCGAGGCGGGATTTGAGGGGTCATGTGAAGGAAAGGAATAAGGAAGGTACAGTTCAGGCAAAGCCAGAAGATGCTGATAAGTCACCTTATATGGATCCAAGTTCTCTTCTAACCCTGAACAGCCCCCCAAAACATAACGTTCCCATGTCAAGGGATGATATATGTGTGTACACTAGCACCATTCAGATGATTTGCTTTTCCCCTGGAGGACTGGACAGAGGTAACCGCTCGTGGAACAACCCCACTCAAAACCAGTATTTTTCTGAGCAGTGACAGGCCTGATCAGAATAAAACATCCAGGCAGAGATCATCACCAAGTGGGGGACTGACTCCTCAATGCAGAAGAAAGACCCCAAAGGAATAGATTGAAGAGGAAGTTCATTTTTATAAATGTACGAGCCTCCCAGTTTTCCGGATTATGTGATTGCTAAGAAGCTAAAGAATGAGCCTCGTTGCCTTTGATTGTCCCAAGAATTCAATAGGTGAAGCAGCAGATGATATTTGTAAAAAATGGAAAGCAAAATGGAATTTGTTTTTTTTTCCTGCACCCAACAGACATACTGTTGACAACATACATGTAGCTTAACAACTTTTTGTTTGGTGCATCTGGAATATAATAATATAATAAATATAATATAATATAATATAATATAATATAATATAATATAATATAATATAATGAATATGTGAATAAATGGCACCCTGTTTCTCTTGCAACCCTTTGCACTTAACTCCCGGAAGCTGGTCTAATATGGGACTAACCTGAAATATTTAGGGCCAAAGCAGAACAAGACTAGGCAGTCTGGTCCAGCCCCAGCTTATCTTCAATCAGAAGTACCTTGGGAAGTACAGCTGGGAGACCTGGTGATAAAACTGAATCAGATGCTCAAATCAGACTCCGACCCCCAGGATTTTTCCCAAACTAAGCAGATTTATGTCTTGCGGCTATAGCTACATGTGAGTACACGTACACATAAGGCAGCTTGAGGAATGAAGGCTAGAGGAAGGAGATCCCGTGCTGTTGGCGTTTTTCTGATGACAGCTGTGGTTTCCCCTCCAGTTCTTCCTTGATGTGCGTGATGTTCTTCTGTGAGGACCTCTCTCCTCTAGGGCGGGGGTGTGGAGCCTGACCCATTCCAGAAGGGCTACACAGACTTCATGTGAGGGTTGGGGGCATTTCATTGGACACCAACGTTCTTCCTCTGTTGGTATTCCTGCTTGAGGTAGACAACAGTTGGAATAATCTAGTACAGGTATTTTAGTACCTGCAGGGGTCCTGACTTTATCCCAGAACCCCAATCGGTAAGACACGGAAGAAGGGAGTCATTCTGGTTGAATGTGGAGTAAAAGGACCCAGAACCTCACCTGGCCTCTGTCCTTCTCTGAAGAACCACTGCTAAAGCGAAGAGCTCTAGAAACCATTAAATTTAGTTTGTCCCTCTTCACACACTGGGAAGTTATTCTAAATCATCTCTCAATCACATGAGCATTTAACCTGCTCTAAAATACACGGCCTAATTACCTTCAACCCCAGCTTGCTCGCGTTTCCTACCACAAAAGATGTTTCATCGCCCTTGTCATTGGCCAAATTCAGGTTGGAATGCTCCAGGAATCAAGTAGTTCTTTCTCTCTTAAGCACTTACGAAAGATCGTGTATGTACATAATACTATATGAGGTAACCAGCAGGATTTTAAAAAGAGAAAGAACTAAAAAGAATGGTGATTTCCTTGTCCTCATTACTATCGTTTCTTCACGGCAAGCCACAGCACACACGCGGTAAGAAAGCAGATGGTACAAATACACGAAGGTAATGCGTGAATATGAAGCCGCACGGGTGCTGAGGGAAACTCTGTGAGGCACCCGGGATCTCATGGATTAAAAAGAAAACTGGAGGGTAGTCTAGACAGAGAGCCATATAGAGACTGAAGTCAATAAGATGTGTATGGGAGATGGTTCAGCTAAAGGAGTAGGATGGTGGTAAAGTGGGGTACCCAAATGAGGTCATCGGAGAGTCAAAGATTTTTTGACTGGGAGCCTTGAATGCTTGGCTATAAGGAGTTTTAAAATAATTTCATTTGCAACATAAGCTCTTCTGCGATCCAGAGATGCCCATAAATTTTGTTTCTATCCCAATTTCAACTGTGTCAGCCACATAAAGGACGGTATTCTCCCTTACATAGCTGTAGATTGTTTTATGAAATGTGCTTGCATGTGGTCCATGGTAGCCCTGGGAACATCTTTCTCTCCTTTACGTGTGTCTGACTGTGTAGATCTGGAAACCAAAACCCTGCAGGGGGCTAAAGGTGAAAACAGTCTCAGCTCGACAGGCACCTTTCTTGTGGACAATTCTAGTGTGGACTTCCAGAAATTTCCAGACAAAGAGATACTGAGAATGACTGGGCCACTCACAGCAGATTTCATTGTCAAGGTAAGTGCCTCTAGGTACCATGTTTTCAAGCCATATCCAAACTGTTACTTATAATCTCCTGAAGAGATAGAGAGAGAGAGCGACTTTGGGTCTGGGCACAGATTTGAAAATCCTATTATACAGGAAATATTTAATTCAAGGGTGTTGAGGTACATCCTAGCCTTTCAAGAACATATGATATTTTTAAGGTCCTAAGAAAATCCTTATGTGTGTATATATATGTATATTATTTAATAAAAAGACTCAAAGACCAACACATCATTAGTTGGAGGATATAAACTGTTTTGAAACAAGTTAGGATACAGTCACTGACTCACATAAGGTGTCCTCAAAGATGAAGACAGACTAATGATCCATAGACTTGGTCATACGTCCCATTACAAATCCTGTTTTCTTTTGTACTGGCAATAAGACTAACTTGTTTCCTCCTATCAGAGCTTCCCTACTCTTCAAAGTAATATAAAACACATTGCTGGAAGCAACAAATCCATTCTGTAGGAGAAATGCACACACTAGAAGAATGTTTGAGAATCACAATAAAATAAAACATATTTTTTCCCTCAGTAGGTCAGAAGGACCTGAAGGATTTCAGCTGTAAAGCTGTAAAACTTGTAATGTGTCCAGGACTCCATAAATTTTTCATCATGGGACCTGGAGCCAGAGGACATTTGATTTAAGCTAAGACTCAGTGACCCCATGGCAGCTGGAAGTAAGAATGTACATAGGAAAATGGGATAGACAGTGAGGTTGGATGGAAGAAGGGTTCCAGAGCGCTGTTCTCTGTCTCCATCTGCATGGTAGCTCTTTTTAATCCAGTCCAGGTGCCAGCCACATTCATGTGAACAAGAAGCTACAAACCAGCAGAGATAGCTCACAAGAGAAATGATGCTGTGGATGGTTCAATCATTTCACTGAAATATGCAAATACGGCACAAGAGTGAGAGATGTCTTTAGTTTTTGCAACCCTTAGAGTGCTGCTGAATGAGCCATTGGCATTCATTCCCCTCGTACCCTTGCAAGAGTTAATACACATACTGAAAATAGAGACTTGGATTCAAGTAACATTGTTCACATGTCAGTAGTTGACAGCGTTGCTGATGCGTTTCATACATCTAGCTGCCTTCTGCACATCGCCACTTTGATATCCCATAGGCACAACCAGTGCAACGTGTCCATAACTGGCCTTGTCTGGCCCCAGAAACCTACTCAATCTTCTTTATTTCCTATCTCGTGAAATACTATGCTGTTTACCCAGCCACATTAGAAATCTTTGATTCACACTGATTTCCCCTTCTCCTCTACACCCCTGGTTAGGCATTAAACTTTGTTCCACCTCCATACCTTCTCAGACCATTCTTCCTTGTCCCTCCTTGCCACCACTGTCTTAGGTTAGGCCTTTGTATTTCTTCCTGATCAAGCCACGTGCATCCTTCTGAAGTTGTGGCCCCAAGGAAAGAAAATGACGTTCTTAGCCAGAAGAGGGTTTTTTTCAGTTGTTCCATCCTTTGCTAGAATTTCCAACTTAGCTCTCCTTGTGAAAGCAGCTAAGGTACCCGTTCAGTTTGTGCCCGTTCTAGAAATTTCAGAGAAACGGCATAGAGGAAAGTGACTGATGAGTACCTAAGCCACCAAAGTAGTAGAAAAAGTGTGATTCTCATTTGCATCAATTAGCATATTAGGCACCGGTAATGCGTTCATATGTCTTTCCGAACAGCGTGGAGCATCACCCTGTGCGTCATTCAGCAGCCAAGGAGCACGGGGTGACGCCTGACTCCCAGCCCCTTGCTGGTTTGTCTGAAGCAAAAGTTTCTACCACATCGGGAAGAGAAAAGAGCATAGTAGGGAAACAGCTAAAGCTCGCAAATTACCCTTTTCCCAACTGAGAAGAAAAAGGTGTGGCATTTCAGAGCGCATCAACTGAGAGATCCTTTGTGTACTTGATGATGTCTTTCATGCATTTGAAATGTCTTCTTGATTCCTTTGATTTTACATGGACTTAATGTTCATCCATTACCCGTCCACATACTTGTCCTGTCCTTTGACTCTACCATGGCAGTGCGATCAGTTGCTATGGAAAGTGACCGGCTTCTGTCTTCTCTTTTCCTTCCAGTGTGATAAGTCCTTATATTAAATTAGAAACACTGAATCATTGTAATTATAGGAAGAAAAGCTTGTTTCAGAACATCCTTTTTTCCTTATTAACTTAAGGAGGCCCAAATTACATATGCCAGATGTGTTTAGCTCCCTAAAACAATTCTAATGTGTCAAACTGAAGCTTTCAACATACCCTGGAGAACAAGAACCTGATGTCTGAGGATTTAGGGTG
This sequence comes from Ailuropoda melanoleuca, assembly GCF_002007445.2. Taxonomy (NCBI): domain Eukaryota; kingdom Metazoa; phylum Chordata; class Mammalia; order Carnivora; family Ursidae; genus Ailuropoda; species Ailuropoda melanoleuca. The sequence continues at coordinate 11,544,768 of NC_048224.1, forward strand.
TATAAAGCTCCAGAGCTAATGATAACAAAGGTCCCAGCCACCCAGAATTAATAAGACCAGAAACAAGGAATGTGGCAGCTCATCTCTGTGAGCAACAGTGAGGCCATCGAAGTGAGACATCAGGTTAGCCTCTTTATTTTAAACATACTTTTCCTACTTTCAAATGAAAAATTAAGAAGATACTGAGAAGAGCAGTACAGGGCCACCACTAAAGATAAATACCTGTATCGCCACAACACCAGCACTAACAGAATTCCTTGGTACCATGAAAAGAATGGCAGCTTTCAAGCCAAGGCAGACCTGAATTCAGATCCCAGCTCCGCTCTTCCCTAGCTGTGTAGCCTTGACAAAGTCATTCAATCTCTCTGAGACTCATCTCTCTTGTTATAATGTAAATGTGGAAAGATAATACAGAGTAGTTCTAAGATTTGATTTAATATAAATAAAATGCACCCTGCATACAGTGGGAATGTAGTCACTGCTGGTTGCTGTGGTAGGTGTTATTATTTTAAGAAGATGCTCATAGAGAAATATTATCAGTGTAGAATCAAGTAAGATTATGTGGTCAGAGATTTGGACATGTCCCAACTGTTTTTATCTATTTGAAATAACAATACCCCTGCTCATTTCCAATCTCTTTTCACATTTAGGCATACAGTCTCCGCATTCATGGTCATTGTACATCGGTTTCACTGAACTCATTAGGAACAATATTCTCTCTAAGCTCCTTGTTTTCTTTCCTTCAACATATTTACTAACACTCCTTAACGCCAAAATTTCTTGACATGCATTCCTTACTCTCAGGGCATAAGGTGCTTTTAATGGTAACTTCTAGGAAGCTGAAAATTTGACGTGTTCCGTCTTTTTATTTTTTTTTCAATTGGAACGATTTTTTTTTATAATTTTTATTTTGTTATATGAGTTGACGTGTTCCATCTTTTTCCTCTCTAACCAGATCAAAAACTCAGCCCAGACACTGTACAGATACTCTAGAACAAGGTTTCTCCAAGGATTTTGATGTTATATCCTCCTCGTTTTTGTTTTTTCCTCCACTTTCCTAGGACTTAGTTTAATTTCAAACATCCCAAAAGGGACCTCTGCAAAACAATCCATCTCTCTAAGCCTAAATAAATCTTCTGGTCTTTTTATTTTTTCACGGAACTGGTGTTCAAATGAGAGTCCCCTTCTAATACTTTTCCAGTATGGAAATCACACATCCCAAGAGAGCTATAGGCTTTTGTGAGCTTAAAACAAAAAAACAACCAAAAAAAAAAAAAAAACCCTTTCCAAAGAATGTGATTAATACTACATCCCTGAGCAAGCAATTAGGTATCCTGTATCTGACACACAGGATTGAAAAATATTAATCTGTAGGCTCTGCTCCCCTTTTGTGAAAGACACCATATGGCTTCAGCTGTTTTTGCTTTCAAGTAAGAGATTGTATCACTGTTTATTCTAATTAAGAAAGACCTCGATGTTCCATGGGTCAGAACGCCAGCATAATATGAGATATTCTATAGTTCTCTGTCCCTTTTTTTCTCCTTTTCCAGCTCTTGCAGATTATCTGAGGAACATTTCCAGTATTTTCATCCAAAGTCCAAAAACTGGTCGAGGGTTTAACACCTGCTCCCTGTGTTCCAGTGTTCTAGATGTTTAATCCAGTTGTTAACCCAGTTGTTAAACTCAGTAGCAGAAAAATAGGCTGTCTTTTTTAAAAATCTAAAGGCCAAATCCATCAGTTTATCCTAGGTAAAGGGCAGTTGGTACCCCCGTAAGGCTTGAAAATATGAACAAAGATGTAGACCATATGAGGCGCTGATAGGCTTCTACTGTCTTGAAGTAAGAGGCGTCCCTCTTGGTTATCCATGGATCTTCCTTTAGTATAATAACTAGGGCAAGCCTTGCCCAGCTGTCTCAGTGCTATATGATAGCCTGTCATGGTGTCTTTGTGAAATCGAGGCATTGCTCCTGTTGGGTACTTTCTCCTTCTCTTTTAGATTATGTTTTCTCAACCTTGTACTTTTAAGAACTATTAAAGAATTACTGCCTTACTTCCCCTCTTTTAAACACAATGGGGTTGTAATTTCCATAAGGACATGTTGCATTCAAAGTTCTTGCTTTTATAGTGTAAGTTGGTGTTTTTCAGTTTGGTACTTGGACTGTCAATGTTTCCATTGCTCTTGCATTGCAAGAGCCCAGGAATTTGCATTTAAGCAAGCTTCCAGTTGGTAACTCTGCACATTAAAATGTATGAATCACTAAAGTGCCAGGAAACTCCATGTCTCTGAGGGGGCAGAGCCATTTAATTCTTTTTTTCTTAACTAAAGACAGGATCTTTCATTTTTTGCAGTGTATGGCATTTATAATTTCCTCAGGACAAATCGTCTACTTTGAAACCTACATTTAAAAATCCACATACACAGGATGATTGGGTAGCTCAGTTGGTTAAGCATCTGCCTTTGGCTCAGATCAGAGTTCTGGGATTGAGTCCCGCATGGGGCTCCCTGCTCAGTGGGGAGCCTGCTTTTCCCTCTGCCTGCTTCTCCTGCTTGTGCACTCGCTCGCTCTCTCTCTCTGACAAATGAATAAATAAAATCCTTAAAATAAATAAATTAAATAAAAATCCATATGCATACGTACATTACATATAAAAATCCACATAATTTTCGTATCATACCAGAGAAGCTGGAAATACAGGAGGGAAAGGGAGTTAAGTAGCCTGGGAAAAGATCCTACTTGAATCACAAATAGAGACACTATAATCCCTTGTTCTGTAGCAACAGAACTGAAAAGTGATGGTCGTGATGGTGTACGGTTGATGGGTAAGATCGATGATACTGCTATGGCCACTTCTCTCCCAATGCAGTTCTTCATGCAGCCTAAGACCGTCCACGCCACTGTGCATTCTGGTCCAAAGTTGCAAGGAACCAAGAAAGCCCCTCCCTGTCATACCAGTCTCTCTCTTTGCTTTTATCTCCTGCAGATCCACAGCTCGGGGCCGGCTGACAGCACAGTCCAGTTCATCTTCTATCAGCCGATCATCCATCGATGGAGGGAGACAGATTTCTTTCCTTGCTCAGCAACCTGTGGAGGAGGTAATGGTGTTCACTTAGCCTAGGAACTGTTGGCTTCTGTGAGGGAAGGCTTGGCTGTTATGAAAGTAGTCATTTCAACGTGGAAGAAATTGAGTGCTGTGATGAGTCTGATTCTTTATTCTGAATGGGGCCAAATCCTGAAGCCTTCCTGTAAGGCAGATACCTCCCTCTAGATGCCCCATGAACATTTCCTGTCGGTAGAGTTTCATTAGTGGAGACAGTCTTTTTTTTTTTTTCCAATGCCGAATTGTCTATTTTTTTTATTATGTTATGTTAGTCACCATACAGTACATCATTAGTTTTTGATGTAGTGTTCCATGATTCATTGTGCATATAACTCCCAGTGCTCATTGCAACATGTGCCCTCCTTAATACCCATCACTGGGCTAACCCATCCCTCCACCCCCTCCCCTCTGAAACCCTCAGTTTGTTTCCACGGTCTCTCATGTTCATCTCCCCCTCTGATTGCCCCTCATTCATTTCTCCCTTCCTTCTGCTAACGTCCTCCATGCTATTCCTTATGTTCCACATATGAGTGAAACCATATGATAATTGTCTTTCTCTGCTTGACTTATTTCACTTAGCATAATCTCCTCCAGTCCCGTCCATGTTGCTACAAATGTTGGGTAATCGTTCTTTCTGATGGCTGAGTAATATTCCATTGTATATATGGGCCACATCTTCTTTATCCATTCATCTTGTTGAAGGGCATCTCAGCTCCTTCCACAGTTTGGCTATTGTGGACATTGCTGCTATGAACATTGGGGTGCATATGGCCCTTCTCTTTACTACGTCTGTTATCTTTGGGGTAAATACCCAGTAGTGCAATTGCCAGGTCATAGGGTAGCTCTATTTTTAACTTTTTGAGGAACCTCCATTCTGTTTTCCAAAGTGGCTGTACCAACTTGAATTCCCACCAATAGTGTAAGAGGGATCCCCTTTCTCCACATCCTCTTCAACATTTGTTGTTTCCTGCCTTGTCCATTTTTGCCGTTCTAACTGGTGTAAGGTGGTATCTCAATGCGGTGCAACCGGTCTTAATTCTATTCTTTTTTGAGAATAAACTACTCACCTGGTTGAAGAGAACTAACTTATTCAGGAGTCAAATGGAGAGTGATTGTCAGGCCTACTACCTAGCATGATGTGTCTAAAAAGAATCAGAGATTAATTTAATTAATGCAAATAGTTTATTACCAGGAGAAAAAAAAAGTCCCTGCTCTATAGGCTTAGACTCAGTTATTGTTAAACCCTATGCCATCATCTGCACCATAAATGTAATGCCACTTGCCTTATTTATTCATTAAAACACATCTCTCCTGAAAAGTCACCAAATGAATTCCTATCTCTACTCCATCACATCTGCAACGTGGACAGCATTTTGTGTTACTGGAAAAGATATTTTCCCTCATTTTCCGCCCTTGATAATTACAATGGTTACATAATAATTGCTTCAAATTATTTTATAATTTATTTAGCCACATCCCTTTAGAAGACTTAGTTCATCTAAACTTTTCTATTATAATATAATGAATCACTTAATACCTAAGTATTTTTCTCCTTTCAAATTATTTCCTTGGAATAAATTCTCAAGAGTGAGTTTCAGAATTTTTGTGGCTATTGGCATATATTACCAAAATTCTTTCCAGAATGGTAATAAGCAGCGTATGAATAGTTGAGTTTCATTGCCAGCTGAGCCAGTATTTGTGGACTATAAGAATTGTTTAATTTTGCTGATTTAATGCGCATAAAATTCTATGTATATTCCTTTAAAAACTAGCACATCAAATAAATTCTGGCTCCCTCTTCATAGAAACCTGTTAATTGGACAGTGTTAAGTCATTAATCCACATGGGTATCACTAGATTATTTTGACAAGAGAAAAGAAGAATGGTACCTCAAAATAGAGACAAATTATTACCTATTAATTTTTTTAAACAGTAAGAACATATAAAAGAATTCATCTTCATTCGCATAATGTGAACAAACCACCAAAAAATGAGGTTTTATAGAATAATGTTAGGTTTTAGCTTAAAAGGAGTTAGTCAAAAATGCCTCCAAGTGCTTTTACCTGGTTGTTAAATAACTATTAATTCGACATTCTAAGCATTTCAACAAAATATTATTTCCATCTGCTCTGTCCTGAAGAAAAAATTACTTTGTTTAAAAATAAAATGCCAATGACTTTGATGTTTCATGAGAATTTGTTATTTTGATACACCTATTAATGACTAGCATAGGAAATAGTTTCAAAGAAAGAAATCCAAGCAAGTAATTATTTTTTCTTTTCTCTTTAAATGCAAACGGTGCTTTGTGAGAAGTAACATTTCAGTAATATGCCCACTGCGCCAGTTTCACACAGAGCTGCTGACGGAGTATACTTTCAGTCCCTTGATGATGCCTTGCTATATAATAAAACGACTAATGTTAGATTCATATATATCCAAGCCCTCTTGGCCTAATTTTCCTCACATCTAAGTGAAGAAATAGAAGCATTAGTTGTCTTCAAATGTTTTGAGCAATCAAAACCTTGCTTCAACGGAAATCTTATTAGGAAGCCCAGATAAAAGATTTAGAAGGAAGATTTAGGAGCTATGTGGAAATCAGCCTTCCTCCCATTTTGCGGACCACAGTTTGAAAATTACTGAAAAAAAGATCTCTGAGTTCCCTTTTACATTGCTGGTTCCACATTCAGTGGGTTGACCATTTTTGCTAAGTGTAAGCAAACAATTGCTACTCCAATTACGTTGTGAAATGTTTGAAAACACAATTATCTGGTCGTTTGTTTCATTTTTGTTCTAAACCTTCATTTCACACACCCTCAGATAGCCTGACAACAACATTTGTAAGCTGACAAATTATGATTTTTAAATAATCATAATCTCAGTTATATAATTCACTTATTGCTTATGCCCACATTTTACTACATGGTAAATTCTGTCCTTGAGTAGAAATTATTATACGGAAAATTGTAAAATTATAGAAATTATAAAATGATTTGCTTATAAAAACCATAAGTTATAATTTTTAATTATAAAATGATTAGTTTATCATAACATCCTCTTTAGAATACAATTTAATTGAAAAATAAAAGTATATTTACTTATTTACAATGTCATTTTTCTCTTTGATTTTCTTATAAAATAAAAAACTTAATGGAACATGTGTTTTTACCTATTACTTTCCATGCTTTTCATCTTTACAGTAAAATTGTTAAAAGGTCTTTTTTCGAGTCTTTAATGAACAATTAATTTTTGCGGGTGGTCTGAGAACACAGCCCCAAGCCAGGAAATCTGGTTTATAAGCCTCCTTCTGATTTCCTGAAATCTTTTGCAAGCCTTTAATTACTTTAACTCTGACTTGCTAACACATATCCAGCAACCAGCAATAACAGTATTCAGCCACCTGCCCAGGGAGAATATATTTTGGAGGTTGATTAGGGTCAGAATGATACAAAAGCCTAAGCTGGGGGGGAAAAAAATTCTCCATGTACATTTCTTTTTCACGTTAAGAATCTCAGTCTTCATCACCACCTCACCAGAAACGCACAGGACAAGAAAGAGGCAGGTGGGCAAGGTCCAGCACGTTGTGAATGCAACGAAGTCGTACTCTGCAATGCTATTTTTTAAAAGAATTCTCTAAACGGTGGAAATGTGTGCATGGAAACTAAAAAATATCGACTAGAGACTTAATTTAAGGAGCATTGGCAAAGGATTTTAGGTGAAGAAGACATTGAACATTAGGGGAATGTTGTTGTTATTGCTGTTGTTGTTGTTGTCGTCATCGTCCTGGGGGACTCCTAGTAGCTACTGTTAGGATCTTCATCCTCCGTTTACTCACCCTAACCTACTCAGGTTGAATTTAGAGAAAGATCATGTTCCCAGGCAGCTGGCCGGACCTGATCTTTGTGCTGTTTCCCATTGTCCCCCATTTGTCCAGGGAAGCAGTATCTGAGTTTATTTTATTGATCAATTTGGAAGTTTATTCTCCTTCGTGCCCCAGATACAAGGGAGGCAGTTTTGCATCCTTGCACAAGACAGTCGGCAAATAAATATTGATCATCTTTTTTGGAGACAGAAATCTGCGTTATGCTTTTCAATTATACAAAGCAAATGAATAAGAATAGGACTTACAACAGAGTCTTATCACCTAGCCCTGCCCTTCTGTAATTCAAACCTTATAGTAAAACTTAATTATTAAAATTTGAGTGGATAAATAATATTTGAGGTCTGCAAAAATTAATGAGCCTTCCATTTATCTGTCTTTTGTCCTGGAAATTACTGAGGCACTGGGGAGGAATTCCCATTAATGTGAGATGGCCAAAAAGCATAAATAAATGTATTGCGCTATATTTTACCACGGCTTGTGTGTTTTAAACTTGCCGGGATGGTTTGATACTACAGGTTACCAGCTGACATCGGCGGAGTGTTACGATCTTCGGAGCAACCGCGTGGTTGCTGATCAATACTGTCACTATTACCCGGAGAACATCAAACCCAAACCCAAACTTCAAGAGTGCAACTTGGATCCTTGCCCAGCCAGGTCAGTCAAATTTACCAGTTTATTTGTCATAAACATCAATCGAGTTCCAACTAAGCTTCTTAGATTTTTTTAATGAAAAATAAGCATCCCTGTCCAGTGTCCATTCCTAATCACGTGTTCTTGGTCCCCATGCCCCTTGCTCTTGAAGCTAGATGACGCCCTCCCAGGGTCTACGGATTTTCCACTTGTGGAGCACTCTTCAGAGTTATTTTCTCTTCTGATTTCTTTTGATTCTGGCAATTCTGTCTGTCCTTAGCAAGGTCGAGGCCAATGTGGTGGCACAGTGTTCTCAGGAGTCTTTCCATTATAACTCTGTCACTGGATCAGTGACATGATCAGAGGAGACCATATTTAAGGACCACAACTGACCCATTTGAGCCAGGGGTGGTCCACAACTAGAATCGAAACCACTCTCAGAACAGCTCTAATTTTAACAAACTCAGCCTTTGTTAAAGAGAAAGCAGGACTTATTTTCAATAATCAGATTTTTCTAAAAGGTCTTTTTAATTAGGAACTTGACACTTGACACTTTCACCATTGCTGTGGCTTTTGGCAACCATGGTTGGCCCTCAGTTAGATTTAAGAATCACACGGACAAACGAAACATCACAAAACAGATGATGAGAAGTCATAAAAGCAGAGGTCAGCAGTCTGTTCATTGTGTGACATTCTTTGTTTTGTAGTTGTCACACTTCTTGGTAAATCTCTTTATTAGCTTCCTTATTCTCAGCATAGGAGAGAAGATATAAAAAAAAAATTCTTGTCCTACAAAACTAATCGTGAACACCAAAAGATAAAGAAAGTCCTTCCCCAGGCTCCTTGGGTTTCTGAGAAGCACCTCAATATTATTTTTAAATCATAGTTTAGTAATTATATACATAAAACTTCAAATAGTCAAAATGGTACATGAGCAACATGCATGACAGTCACTCTATCTTTGAAGTTTTTGTTTTCTGCTGTCAACTTTCTAAAGTTTATTTTCTTGTTCTCTGTCTCATATTCATGGATTCTAAATTCTGCCTGTGATGCAAAATTGCCTATTGCAGATACTTAGCCCATAAAACTGAACTCAGAATAACAGGTTTTCATTAAAGACACAGAATCAATATTTTATAATTATAAAATTTAGGTGAAGTTTCATTTAATTTAGGTTCATGTTACACCAGAAAATTATGTATTGAAAATTGGATATGGTTTAAAAACTGAACGAGGTGTTAAAATTTTGCTTGGACTTTTTTGGTTTTGGAAATATTAAGAGTATGAAGCATTTTTAGCCAAGATAATTATAACTAATGCAATTCAACCCTATTTTTAAATTATTCTACTTATTATACATCTTTATATCTATACCAGAAGACCAGTGTGTGAAAAGCATAGACAGGTGGACTCAGCCAGAGGAAGACTTTGAAAGTCTTTACACACTTTTTTCGTGAAAATTTGTGTGTGAATTTCTAGGAGAAATGAGGGATTTACTCCCACAACTGGGGAAAAAAAACTTCCATAAGGAGATGGCCATGGAAGACAGTTGTGAGATAAAAGCATTTTGTTAACAATTTTAAGAAAATGTTTATAATTTACTTAATTTTTTTTCTGTCTTCTGATTTTTATCTATCTTCTCTGTCAGAATAATATTTGCAGCCCATTTCTTATTATCCAAAAGCAAAAGGCCATGTTATAATGAAAGAGGTTTGCCTGTGAAATTTATGCTTTGTCTGCATCCTATGTTATTTTAAAACATCTAATACAGCACATGTATAAATGTTGGGACAGGTGGCTCTTAAGAAAAAAAAAAGAAAACCGAGAAAAGAGAAAGAAAAAGTAAATTAGAGGCAAATGTCAGGAAGCTGCTTTTTTATTACAGAGGTAATTAAACAAACCTGTAAAAATTAAGACTTAACAGAAGGAGAGATTTAAGAGGAAGCTGTTTTAGGAAATGTGATTAGCTGCTCCAAGGTTAAGATACTTCAGGATCACTGGGAAATTCATTGCTCTAATTTGCATACCTGGGATCAAAGCAACTTTTCTAAATTCCAAGAGAAAACAGGAAGTGATGGTCCCAGAGAAGAAGATACTGTATAACAAAGGTCTGCCCTCCCTTTAGACATTGCAGAGTCAAACCCTCAAGAAACTGCTTTCTGACTACAGCTTTAACTGCCTTGTGGTCAAATCAGGAGTGACCCAATGACTTCAAACTATCGCCTATGTGTCTCAAATCAGAAACCGCCGAAAGGGAAAATGTAGACGTTCTTAGTACAGTCAGATATTTTTGAATTCCAAAAGAAATGTCTTTAACCCTTGAGATATGTGTCCCCTTTACCTGCATGAGACTAGGATTTGGGGCCTATTATGTAATTATTTGAAAGCAAAATCCCATTCACACAACCAAGTTTATTGCCTGTCAAGGCTGGAAAGTACCATGGACAGCAAAAAGTGCACTAACCAATGAGTCTGGAGCCCTAGGTTTACTATTTTACCCTTCTGGACCTCAGTTTTCTCACCCACGAAATGGGGGTGAGAGGGTTGTTTGTTGCGTTAAGTTAGTGGTTTTCAGACTTTGCCTACAGAACCTGCTATTCCACATAGTTGCCTCACTGAATTTCATTTGATAAATTTCGAAGTGTTTTTAAACAAGAACTCACAAGAAGTTCATATATTCAAACATGTTAAACTAATTTTAACTTATTCAAGCTCAGCTAAATTGTAAGAATTGTTGTAACAGTTGTAAAAGTGTTATACCACCAAAGTAACTACTTTTTGCCCTCATCCTTAAGTTCTTCAATATGTCTATTTGGCTGAAAACTAAAGATCCTGAGATTGCAGGGCGAGCTATAAAAACTGTTACCATTAACCATCTGCTTCTCTGTAATAGTAGGAATCTCATTGCTACACATCTAAAACCAAAACAAACGAGACATAGACTGGTTATGGTGACCATTCGCCATAATCCTTGATATCCAATCTTTTTCTGTCTACCAAAATAGCCTCATTGTTTGCATTCATTTACTTTCTAATAATTCAGTGTTTACCATTGAACTAGCGAACTAAATGACATCCCTTACTCATTTCACTCACTGACAGTATCCACTGGTTCACACGGCTGTGGATCAGCTCACCTAATGGTTCTTGAAGCTAAAGAGACTGTTGAAATCTAGCTCATGTTTTCAAAATAATTTTCATGTTTTTATGGCTTTTTTTTCCTGATGCTTAATGCCAACTAAGAAATGTCGATGAGTTAAAAGCTTATAGTGAGGGGCGCCTGGGTGGCACAGCGGTTAAGCGTCTGCCTTCGGCTCAGGGCGTGATCCTGACTTTGTGGGATCGAGCCCCACATCAGGCTCCTCTGCTATGAACCTGCTTCTTCTTCTCCCACTCCCCCTGCTTGTGTTCCCTCTCTCGCTGGCTGCCTCTATCTCTGTCAAATAAATAAATAAAATCTTTTAAAAAAATTAAAAAATAAAAAAATAAAAGCCTATAGTGAAAACAATAAGCCTCCCTAATAATCTCCAGTGCCCGCAAATCACCAGTGTTAATGCTTTTGCTGTATTTCTTCCCAGTCTTGTCTCTAACTCATAACATAGATGAGATCATACTGTGTACAGTGGACCCTTGGAATTCAGTGATTTAGAGTTCTTGGTTTCCACTCTTCTAAACCAAGCCCGAATATCCATGACATGTAGTAACTTGACATTTTGCTGAGGCAGGAATATGAGTCCCTTATACGACTAGACCAACATTTGAGCCTACCTGGCTGCCAGAAGTTCCGTCCCAAGAGAGCTTTTGTTGCTCTCCGCTGGTGTCTTTTATGCAGTCATTTTTATGAAGTGGTAAAATACTTTGTTTCCTAGCCAAAAGTGGTCTCAAAAAGGAAGCCAAAACTTAACACTTATAATGGAAGGAAAGAGAGAGTGAAGTTAAAAATTTAATGGCTTTTAGCTAAAATTGAGAATGTTTCTCATTGGTGACTCGGAGCTATGACATCACTAATCCCATCACATGCGCTCTCCAGTGTTCTGGTGGCGGTCCCAACTTGGGTACCCCCAGGAGCCCAGAGGCATGCCCCTCCTATAAGTCAGGGATCTACAGCAAGTTTAATTTGTTTTCCACTGCATTCAGTTAACCCGATAGTATGGACCCTTTCCCATGTAGCTAAGACGTTTGGAATCTAATCAAATGTAAAAATCCTCTCTCGGGCCTGCCATGCTATAATCCAGCTTCTGTCTTACACCACGGGGACATTTTTTTAAATGCCTTTTCTGTTGTTGTTTGTGCAATGCTTTGTATCATCTCCACCTCTCAGGTGAAGGCTAAAATCCATCATGTGGCTGGAAAGCCTCAAACTGTATGCCTACAGTTCAGCAACAACTAAAAAGGCATCGTTTTAGTTCAGCTAATAGGCACCTTTTGTTTTTAGAGTGGCTTTCAATGTAAACTATGCTACATTGGGCCTCATAGAGCTCAGTCTAGGAGACCGGAATGACTGTTAATGCTGTCTGGGGGAAATTGTGCAAGACATTGTTTGTAGGAAGATCAGAGAGCCACCTTTGCAGATGTGTTCTGGCACGGGTCTCCAGTGTTCCCTCCAAGGCAGTAATGAAGGGGGCTTAAATTGGCAAGGGTTGGAAAAGTGAAAAAAGCTCTCACTCATCACACTATCATGGTCACAATCATTAGCAAACAAATCCGTTTCTAGCCCAAACTGCATCCAGATTCCCCCTTCCCTCAAGGAATTCAGAGCAACAGTCCTGAGCAAATGCCCAAACTTGCATGCCCCGAGCGGCGGTTCTCAGTGAGTTCCAGTGGACTTTTTTGTCCAGCTCCGTTTAATTTGACAGCCAATTGCATAAGTCATCCCTGGCCATGATCCAAATCATGAACAGAATCTCAGATTGAATCTTAATGCAACTTTAAAGAAATAATCTGCATCGCGAGAGCCATTATGTGTAGTGGGCACGTAAAAACCTGGTCACGCTAACTTGGTGACTAACTAGTCCAATGGCAATACAGACTGGTGGTTAGGAGGGGAGATTTGGAGCAAAGAGGCTGGCTTGGGATCCTGGCTCTGCCGTTGACTGGTCCAGGAGCCTTTGGCCAGTGACTTGTTCTCACTAAGTCTCAGTCTTTTATCCTGTGAAGTGAGGAAAATAACAGTATTTTTTACCTCACAGAGTCATCATGAGAAATAAATGCCCGAAGACATTTAAAGAGCTTAGCAGAATGTCTGACACATGATAAGCACTCAAAAATACTAGTTGCTCCAGCTATTATGACTAAGATCATGATTACAATAATGTTGATGTTACCTCAGAGAGTAACTGCTGAACTTTCCAGAAATTGGCTTTCTCCTCCATGAAAGGAAAAGATGGGAACCCAGAATTCTCTATGAGTCTAGAAATGGAGTTCTTGTTGTTTTAACAGCAAGAGGCACAAATTCCTAAAAAATATCTTCATCAAAGTAAATCATGTGTATCAGATTTTTAAAATACAACAACCATGAGAAATTAAGATAATTAGCATCTCCATAAATCGCAATGTGCAACTGCCTAATAATCCCTACTTAACCAGCTGTTGAGACATTCCCATTTAATTCAGATGGGATTCATGCCATGTCTCCAAAAAAGGAGAACTCAATGTAAGGACTAAAAGATGGTTGCTTCATTAGCAATTAAAGTATAATGAAATGTTTTCCTAATCTTGGAAGTCTTTTTGTTTTGGTACAAGAGGTAAATGATTTAGAAAAGTAACAACTTCCATTTAATCAACCCCATTTGAATATATTGCTCTGAGAAGCTAATGGGTAAGCAATAAGAAAGATCACCATAAAATCCCATGTCCACGTTCATTCGTTATCTACAATGAGGTAGAAAAGCAGAGTTCTGGTTCTTTTTAGGATGCATGGTCATACCCTTCCCAAGTTTATAGTCACACACACACACACACACACACACACACACACACACACACTCATCATCATCATCATCAGACAATCAGCTGTAAGTCCATTATTGGGGGCAAATCAGTCCTTCTACCAAACCAGCTCATTACTACTAATAACGATAATCACTTGTTACATTACATCTTACGCTTTTGAAAAGCATAATTATTTATGCAATTCTCTTAATTAACTTGCGAGTTAATGGCACAGGTATTATCATCATCCTCCATTTTCACCTCAATCTTATCACTTTGGCTTTACTAGCTAGTAACTTCTTTACTTAACTTTTCTAGACCCGAGTTTTGCCATTTGTAAAATGAGTATAATATTCCTGTAAGAAAGTAGCGACGAGGGTTAAATGAGATAATACACATATAGCTCTTAGCAAGATGCCAAGCACTCAACAGAAGTCAGCTATCGTTATCAAACTGAGAGCCAAGCCCGTAAAATGACTTACCCAACGTTACTTCTTTATGAAGTTTATAAAGTGCTTTCACCTCCATTATCTCAATTCAGTTTTACAATCCCTGCAAGGTTAGCAGGACAGAGATTATTATCTGTATTTCCAGATAAATAAACTGAAGGCTAAAGAGGTTGAGTGATCTGCCCCAGGTTAGATTGTGCAAAAGAAAGCTGGGTTGTCAATCTAAGTGTTTCCAGTTCCAGACTTACCTCCTCTGTTATGTAAATTCGGGTGACCCGATTCACTCCAGATACATTATTCTTCATGATGCCTTTAGCACCCCATAACATCTGGCTTAAGACCCCCCACAACCAGTACAGTACTGACAACTTTACATGTCAATGCAGAGTTTGGTCCTCTGGGTCTTTGAAATGACTACACACCCAGGTTAGACAAGCCTCTTTTATATAAGTGTAACTACTGATGTTTACTCAATCCAAACAGTGACCAATCACTTGGGGAAGCAGGGGAAGAGATAAACAAAGCCCAAAGAAATATTAGTCCCGCTTACTGAAAAGCAGTTCAGAAATTGCGTTCACTAAGATAAAGAACCACAAAAATATCAATGTGAGGAAATATTAATATACGGGGTCAAATGATCAAAAACTCTCCAGTGGTTTCATAGCAGAAAAATGAATATGTGCCTTAAAAATGTTTTCAAATCCTAGATGATGAAACAGGGTTCTTTTGGTCTGGTTCCAAAAGATAAATGAATGTTGCCTCGTCGGTACAATGGTTTAAAATATGATTGTGACCTATTTTCTCATTTTCATCACATCTTGCGTAGGGAAGCCATGGTGCTTTAAGAAGTCACCAAATATTAGAGTAGGAAGGATTTTGAGATGATCACCTAGGTCAGTAGTGTTCAGTTTGTGGTCCACAGAGCTGCACGTTCCGCCGTCAGCAGCCCCTAGGAAGAGGAGAGGTAAGACAGAGCTCCAGGAGGTGGGTTTCCAGGCCCTCAGTGCTACTTCGTCTTAACACTCCTGATTTCGTCCAGTACTCAGATGTGGCGGAAGTCCAAACGAAAGGCATTCAAGATCCCATGGAAAGATAGTGACAGAGAAGAGAACTGGCTGTTCAATTCCCAGCTCCTCAGGGGGTCCTTTTCCTTATTATGACATGATCCTTTGTGCTCTATGACCCAGCTTTTGATCTTTCCCAGCTTTTGATCATTTCTCTCCTGCCTCATCCTAAACTGTTGCTTAGAAAGAGATTGGTTTCTGTTGCCCTGGAATTGTCAAGAGAAGTACTCTCTTGTGTGCCAGAGCTCCCTCCACCACCCACAATTTCATTCAATTTTTAATTGAGTGCCTGGCTGGTGCCAGGTTCAATGCTTGGTACCGTGGCAAAGGCAAAGAAAAATCAACTAGGGTCTGGGCCCCCACACTGCCCAGAGAGAATTGTAGAGTGGCAAAGCATCGTGGTATCTGCAGGACACATGAGACAGGAAAGAGATCTTTCCAAGCTGCCATGGCTATTTCTGGGAGATCCCCAATGGAAGAGAGGCAGAGTTAAGCCAAGCAGGCTACAAGTACAGGTGTCATTAAGCTGTCCTGTCTCCACCCCAAATCCCTCAATCTTCTCTGCTACCAGAGCAGCCTTCCTTAACTGCCAACCTCCCCCCCCCCCAAACAGATGGCAGAGCCAGAGGAAGGCAAGGAGTGGACTAAAAATGTGCACAGTGAGTGACGGTTGGGGAGCTTCTTTGACCTGGTTTTATTTGTTTGCTTTAATTCTGGATGGTACTATGTCTGCATACCAACAGCATGACTTCATTGAGTGAATATACACTGATTGCCTCTGCCCAGGGCATGGTGTTAAGAGATCCAGTAGAGAATCCATACGGATTCTGTCCCATGGTATTAAACTAAACAAAAACTTATACATAATTAGAACTTAGTAGATACTTAACAGTGATGAGTGGAATTCATGTGATAGGTGTTTGGAAGAGGAAGAATGAATTTCTGGCCAGATGTTGAGAGGAAAATTAAGGACAAGCTTTAGAAGAGGTAGCCCTTGACTAAGAAATTTCACTGGGCGTCATGGAGCCACTTAAGACTTTTGAGTTGGGAAGTAAAATATTAGTTCCTGTGACAGCAGTGAGCAGGCTGGGTTGGAGAGGCAGTCCTGCAGGCAGAGATCTGTTACCTGACCGCTGCAAAAGGGCCCGAACTTGTGGCCCAAGGAGATGTGCTTGGCCAGACTTTACAACCGGCAGAGCTGTGTGCCGGCAGGGAGCACGGGAAAGAGAAGCAACGAAGATGTCCCATAGGGTCTCGCCTGGGTGGACAGGAGGATGGTAGTACTCTGAACGCTAACAGTGATCACGGGAGAAGAAGTAATTTGTGGGGGAAGATAATGAACTATCTGGACATACTGAGCTTGACAAAGCTAGAGCATATCCAGCTGTCAGGAAGTCAACAATGACTTCCTGCAGCTCAGGAGAAGAAGCAAGATTCCATTAGAGATTTACAGAAAGGGACACTTAACACCATGAAAAGAACTTGTTATGGTTCATTTCCATTACAAAAAGAACCCAGAACCCCACAAATTAGGCTGTCCTAGAGATAGTTCCACTAGGATTTTTCTTGGAGAGAGAGATTTACTAAATAGTGTGAGTCTGAATATGGATTGATTTTAAAGCCATTTAAAGTTGGGGATTTTTTTTTAAAATAGCTTCTAAGATGATTCCAAAACAGACTTGATAATCTTTAAGTGACACTTGGGATTTGCAGTGATGGCCTCATTTCATCCATTTATATCATATTTTTAAATGTTCCTGCCTTATACTTTCTCAGACTTGTATTTTGTCTGCTTGAATATTCTAGTTCCTGTGACTGTACATTATAGAACACTTGGAAAACAGAAAAACATAAAAATACAAACACCAGGAACTAGCAACTGTTTTTGGTCTTTTCCTAATATATTTCTGTGACATATGAATCTGTAAATACATACATACTTACTTATATGTATTTATACATACATAGACACATACATATGCACTACAAAAATGATTATATAGATTTACGAACACATGAATTTTCTTAATATTGTGGTTCACATGGTATGTTGCACTGTGCATTGAATTTTCTTTAGTTGACATTACATTTGAACATTTTCTGTGTCATTAAAAATGTTTCAAAAGTCATCATGTTTATGACTACATAATATTTCATTACATGAGCCCGTCTTAGCATGGAAGCATTCTCCCATCATTGGACAGTTCAGCAAGGTGTGTACCTTGAGAGGATGAGGTACCATATCTTTTTTCTACTTTATACCGCGTTAGCCCAGAATGACCTCATCCTCATCTTCTCATTTTCCCACCACAATCCCTGATGTTGGGGAGTCCAATGGAGTCAGGTCGCTGCCCAGTGTAAGAAGTGCGTGAGGGATCAGAATAGTTAAGGCAATGAAGAACACATGGTTTTACCCCAAACCAACCATTTTTTACATCTTCCCTTGTGATCATTTCTTAAAAATTATTTTTGCCTCCTTCACCACTTCCCACCCATTATGTCTGAATGCAAGCACACACATACACACACACACACACACACACACACACATACATATATCAAGACCTAAACATGGTAAGAGCTTCTTAAAGTCCCTGAATGGCATCCTTTTCATCATTCTTCAATATGTACACTTTGCCTAAGAAAAAGACCAAGTGTCTTAAAGGTAAGCAATAGGAAGTTACATTTAGGCCACCGTACCTACCCTTCTGTGACAGTGTGGTGAAAGGCCAGGGCCATGGCATGAACCCCTAGAGAGAGCAGAGCCCATGCACATGAGCATGCATTAGCAAGACTGGACAGAGCGCCATTGTTTTGATATCTTTCTGTTTTCACAGGTGCCATAGAATGATTTTATGAGTCTTCACCATGACCCATGCCATAGAAAGACAAATATAGCTATAGTTTTGCTGAATCCAGGTTCGGAGCTCCTTGTGCAAACAAAAACACAATTTCTAAATCAGTCCAAAGCAAAGCCCAACATCCTGAATTCTATATACACCCCCTTTTATTCCCCTTCTTCTCTTCTAGCCCGTTTTCCTCAATATTATTGCCTTCATTTTAAATATCATCAGCTGATAAATCAATTGGCAGAAATCTGCAATAGTTCATTCTAATATTGAGGATAACAAATCATAGCTATAAAATTTTTCAGAAGAGAAGACAACAAACCGTGTTTTTCATTTTGAAGGTGATGTAGGCATGAGTAAAAATACTAAGGTTGGCTCAAATGTAACTGCAAAGTCCATTTCAATGCTTTCTTAATTAACTGCTATTAGATGTGTACCCAAAGTTATTAGAAGAACTTTGGAAGGTTAGAATTCTTTAAAAATAGAGCTCTTTTAAGAAGAAAATTTCCTTAATTGCTAAACATAAGAATTGTTGGAAAGAGATCACATGATTATGATAAAAGATAGGATCAGTCTTTTGCATTCAATTTGTTTGTCAGAAGGAGGCAGAAAAGAAGAGGAAGTTTCTCTAACTTGGAAAAACAGGGAGAAAAGTTTAATGTTAGGGCTCATTCCATTTTTCTGTTAGAGCTGCGGGATCTTGACCTTCCTCATCCAGTTTCATGAATATTGTTACTTTATGGTAATGCACATCCATACACAGTGAAAATCTAGCCATGCAAATGAGTGCAAAAACTTTAATCATACAGATATATAGAGAAAATTTAGTCATGTAAGATAAATAAGTAAATTAGTATGCCAACGGTCGTCTCTCCTGGGAATAGAAATCTATCTTTCTTAGCTTTGTTTCCCGTTGTCTTTTAAATTTAATTTCTCTCATGTATCCTCATACCTTTCAGTCATTTCTTCAGAAACTACCCTCTTTATCACGTCCTCTTATTTATGATGACCTCCAGTCAGTGCTGTTTTTTATCTGTCTGATCTACAGTATGCAGAGCTTACCCGTTTTACCCAAAAGCTTAGATTTGCTAGCCATCTAAAAAGAATATATTATGTCATCCTGTATCAGAGAATGAAATTAAATCTGAAGCCTTTATTGATTTAAACATAAATATCAACATTTATATCGAATGTGGATATAGAAATATACACCCATCCATCTCTCCCAGGGATACATAGAGAATACGTGAGTTCCTTCAGTATTCGAAAGAGACTTCCTGTCATTTGTCAGTTGCAAAATAAGTATCTTCTGCTCGTGCCCTACCATGTTCTGTCCCAGGGTGACAGCTGTGTATTCAGCTCTCTCTGTCTCCCACTCTTGACGGAGAGTCTATGATACTAGCCCTTTTATCTGAGACCAATTCATCATGAATCTTCCACAAGCCAGGGGACGCTGCAAGAAAATCTTGCCAACTGGAAGCTTGAGTTGAAATCAGTGAGGTAGTCTAGTGTAGTTTACTAGAGTCTGTAAGGCCCCTGGGGACTTCTACACAACCTATAATATCATTTCTTGTGAATCCATTAGCCGTACACCCTATAATGTCATTTCTTGTGGCTCCTTTAGGCTCTGTCTCTGAATCTCACATGTTTCCCAGGACACTGGATACACTAACAACAGTCACAACCATCACAACCCACCACTGTAATAGCGGTTAACATAATGTCACATTTTTTCAGACCACAAAAATGCTTTTTTCCTATTTTTTATCTATTTTAACTGCTCTGCCTTTATTTTGGTAGGAAACTTGCTTGTGTTGCTAGTTGCCTGCTATATTCGCTAGTTCTCCCTCCCTTTACAACAATAACCCAATGACTGCTTTCAGATATTTACTAAAATTTTTAGATATGCCAAGAGTAGAAATCTATTTGCTAACGCATGTTCCAGACTCTTGTCAATCCCCAGGTACCATAGTCTTAAACAGAGCTCTCTCTTTCATCAGGAGTGAGACAGTAACTAATTGCTTGCTGAGCATCTGGAAGTAACATTAATAATGATGATAATAATGACCTCATAGGATGTATAATTTGGGGGATTAAAGAACATTTACAAGCTTATTGTGTCATAGTTAATGATGAGGTGCCAAGTTTTCTTGCCACCACCCTTTCCAGTGGTATTTCCTGCTTGGATCAGAGAACTAATTATAGTAAATGGTGCCCTTTCAAAGAACTTGCCCCATCCTCACGCATATGCTAGCGTAAAGATTACTGAACTGTTGTAGCGTTGTTTTCAGAGACGATTTATTAATGTTGTTTTGCATTTGTCTAACAAAATTTGTATAATGTAATCATTTAGTGTTTATTTTATTGTGTGTACCTTCTACTCAGAGGGTTGGCATTATTGTTCCTAACAGTGACGGATACAAGCAGATCATGCCTTATGACCTCTACCATCCCCTTCCTCGGTACGTAAATCAACCATCCTGATGCTAGAATTAGTAAACCAGCCTTCTGCTTCTTTTATATATCTATGTAGATGTCGACTGTGTGTTTCTCTGTCAAAGTAAGTTGGTAGATAGTATATTTTGCAACCCATCCTGAGCTCTGCTTCTGAATAGCACTGGCTGTTCAGACCATAAGCTTGTCATTCGAAAATCATTTTAAGATAGGATCCTATTACATTGAAGCGGACACAGTCACTCACTCTGATTAGACACAGTGTATGGGTTATGTTGTGTCTTTCTTTCACTCCCTTTGTCCTCTTCTGTTTCTCTGCAATAGGACCCTAGGCGTTAAAGCCTTGTTGCTGACTGTTAAGCAAACACCGCCTAAAGTATAATCCCGCAAATGTGGGATTCCAGATGTGCTATTACTCTGCATAGGGACTTTAAAGATCTTCTTTGTGTTCCAAAGAAATTAGAATTGTGTACCAAAAGGCGATGTTTTCCCATCCTTATTGTTCAGAACACTTGGGGGACATTTTTTTTTCTCCAAAATATCCAATTCCATGTGCAGTGTTGCTTTTTTAAAGGATGGTCTTTTTTTTTTTTTAACTAGAAAAAAAATTAAACTGATCGAGGAACTTTTAAGAGAACTTGTTCTCTTTATTAATATATTCATACGAAAGCTGGAGAGGCTGAAAAATACACTAGCTCCTGAGTGTATGGTCTGCCACATTGGAAACAGCTCCCCGGACAGCAGAAGTTAGAATCAGGCTTGGCAGACCCCCTGTGCTGGGAGACACCTTTGCTCTATCCTCTTTGCTCACTTGGACTCTAAGGCATCAGTTGCTATTTAGAACCCAGAGTTTCCATCAGATTGTAAATAGTGCAAATAATCCATGATAGTTTTCTGAATCTCAGGCCGAACAAAGGCTAGAAAATAATTTTATTCTGAACTGCAAAATAAAACATAGTTTAATTGAAAATCTCCCAATACTTCGTGAAATGGAATCCAAACGGGGGCCCTTGAGGTCATTGAGTTCAGCTCCCCAAAGATGCTTTCCTGTCCTTCCTCCTTCCGAGCACTCACACCCAAGGGGAGCATAAACAAAGGTATTTACCCAAATACGCAATTATGTGTGTTTAGTGCATATGTATTCCCACACGGGTGTGCACATAGACTGAAACCTAGATAATTCATGTACACCAACGCAAGCTGTAATCCAGCCTCTACTTAAATACTTCCAGTGACTGGTAGAGAACTTGCTTTTCACCATCCTAATGGTAGTGTGTAAACGGGAGCATTGGATTTCTACTCCATATAGCTGTTAGGGTTTTCTTTTTTAAGTTCTTCCACTAAGGGGTTACTTCATTAGTCAGCTCCCTCCCATTTTTCTATGACTATATTGATAAAGATGATAAATGACTTTAGAATGCTAATGACATAGCATTTTGCTGTCTTGATCCAGAACCAAATGTCTATAGTAAATGTTTCTTGAAAAAAAGAAAAATGGAATGAAAATATAAAAAGATCAATTTAACTGAACCAAGATTTCATTTGACTTCAGTTTCTGTATCTGTAAAATAAGTATCCGCAGGATACACGTATCTGTTTGTGTGAAGGCTAGATATTTTACAATAAAAGCAAAGTTGGGTGTCAGGGGTGAGCAAGTTTATGTTTTTCTTGTAATAGCACTCCTAAGTTTCTTTCATATCTATGATCTCCCTTGTTTATATTTCTCTGGGCTATGACTGATGCCTGTCTTAGGTTAAACTTCATTTCTTATATGTTCTGATTTCCCCCAAATGCCAGAAGCCCAGTATTCTCAATGATAGATTGAAATGAGCCTCTTTAATGTTATCTTGTGTACACATGGGCCTGTCCGTGCATCACAATGGAAAAGGACAATCACAAATAAACAGACTGTGTTTCATACTCCTTGCACTTCTGCTACTGAGCCAATTCTAAAGTTAGATATTCTGCGTAATTGATAAAATCTTAGTAAATAGAAGCAATTTCTACAAATATGTTTTTACAAGAAGAATTGAGTCTCAAAAATGACCCAAAGTTAAGAACTGAGGCTCAAAAATGATTCTCAGATGGCACCTACCTTCTGATCAAGGCAGAAGGCTTTACATATGGAAATTATTTAAATGGGTTTTAGACCACAAGTGTAGATAAAAGCACAGTTAATGAATTTTTAGATTTTTTTTCTTGCTTTCAGTCTTTGACTGGAGCACATACCTGCACATAAAAGAAGAATGGAGTCTTATTCATTCATAATTCATATACACAATATTTCCACATCACTCTTAATTTGAGACTTTCTTAAACTAAACACCCTATGTGTTTAAAAAATTAAAAGCCATCAGAGTTAAAATATGTGGTATATGAACTCATTTTTTATTCTTCCAGGATGGGAATCTTGGATATGCACTTTTTTTTTGTCCCCAAGGACTTACCTGGTCCCTGTTTTAAGATATTCTAATATGCCTTCTCTCAGCTTTTATTATACTTTCTTTAAAGCACTCAGACATGTTTTGCCTTGAAATTCCACATAACCCTATCATTATGTCAGGATTCACACAATAATTTTTCACATATAGAACGATAGTGGTAAGATGGACCCATACTATAAACTCTTAGAATAATATTAGCATCATTTGTCTTTCTGTGATCACTGACACTGAAAAGAATACTTATTACTGTTTGTGAAATTACACTATGGGTCAGGTCCAAATGTTGAGACAGAAATTAATCACTCTCTCTTTAGAAGGGTCAAGTTTAGGGACGTTAGAGTACCAATTAGAAAGTGTGCTCTTTCTTTTTATGGCATCTTAATGTTCTAAGAGATTAAATGTACATTTAAAAACATATCCCCACTTCACTGTCAGATCAAATCTAACATGAATATGTACTTATATATTCAGCCCAATTTCATTCTGAATCAGACCTGTTATCCATATCCAGAGGGAAGCTCTCCAGAGATTTACATGGATATAAATGAGAATTGGTTTTACCCTTTCGGAAGAGAAACCCTCTACAGAGCTCCTTCATTCTCTTGAAAGGGCTCAGAAAGTCTCCTAAGGACTAAACAGAGGGCCTCAGTTTCCCCATAATAGCATTTTCTTTCGTGTCTCCCGGGGAAATACGCATAGGAAAATATTGTACTTGGCAACATGTTTAGGCTGTTGGCAGTAGAGATAACAGTTGTTGCCTAGACTCAAACTGCAGAGAAAACGTGGAGGAAAATCCTCTGTTAACTGGGAAACACACAATATCCAGGCTCATGCAGAAGAAAAGTCAGATTCCCAATATACATGAAATCTTACTTATAGAGTGATTGATATCTCCACGGTATGCCTGTGCAATATTTTTACATTTAACTTTTCAAGTAGATCAACTTGGCGACATTTTGTTTATCGCTCATTAAAATTATATCTCTCCTAATTCTAAGAGAAATCTGAAAGTTCCTTCGCAGTCCTTATCAACAAGCAGAATATATGCAAGAAAGACAAGCTCGGTCCCAATATTTCTATTTTTTAAAATTCTGCATTCTCTGAATCTGCGGGAGGAGAGAAAAGAATCAGGCAAAGATATCTCTCTGCATCTGGTCCCAAATGTTTCAGAGCTGTGCAGAGATCTAAAAAATCAGTGGAATTCTCTTAAATGTTGCTGATAATATTATAATTTTCTTCCTTATGTAACTGTATCTTTAGATTCCAATGTCATAAGCCTTCCAACCCAAACCAAACTTTCTTCACAATTCCAACAGTTCTTTCTAAGGGGCATGCTAACTGCCAGTATCCCTCAACAGTTAGGGAATGAGAAGCTCATGCCTCACATTATTACTTTTGCTCCTTAGTGTAATGATGGCCTAGTTTGAACATCAGAATTGTGCTGAATCCAGGTAGTCCCAAAGCTGATGAAACAAAGGAGAGGGAACGAATGTTTGGTTTACCTTGATCGTTCATGAGCTTCTCATGTCAAAGTATTCAGAAACTAAGTGGTAAAGTATTGCATTGAAAATAGAAAGTATCAGCCCAGATACAAACTATTAGCGTTCATTGAGTAATCAGTTTTAATCTTGACAAAGATATTTATTGGGATGTCATAAATATACATATAAAATCATATATATACAGAATATATATTTATAAACTATGAAATAACATAAATATTATACACAGAATATATTCTAGCTGTAAGGAGGACTGAATATCCCTCTGTTGAGTAGGTTACAGATAGCCCGGATAGCCCTGTGGACAGCTCTCAAAACAGTAATTTCTTACATTTGCATAGAGCTTCAAGGTTTACAGAGCACATTGCCAACACTGAATCCTTCACTCTCACTCATCGGATTTTAGACACCAGATGGCTTTCGGATCTCTTGACCGTAGCCTCTCAGAACCTGATTGCCCCAATAGGCACTGGGAACGGGGTTGGTCGGAAAGGTCACTGAGGAGGTTTGGCAATGTGCATGTCTGCCCTGATGACTCCCCTTGCTTCTGTAGGTGGGAGGCCACCCCGTGGACCGCGTGCTCCTCCTCGTGTGGGGGGGGCATCCAGAGCCGGGCAGTTTCCTGTGTGGAGGAGGACATCCAGGGGCATGTCACCTCAGTGGAAGAGTGGAAATGCATGTACACCCCTAAGATGCCCATCGTGCAGCCCTGCAACATTTTTGACTGTCCTAAGTGGCTGGCACAGGAGTGGTCTCCGGTAACTGTGCCCTCTTTCTTTGTTCATTAGGAGAGTAAGTCCACTCTTCCCTCTCATCGTCATGACCCCACCGGCTACCCAGTGCAGCTCCCCACTTCTCTTGAGGTGTGCAGAAGCCTAGCAGTTTAGCTCCTGATGTAGGCTCGCCCCAAGTCCAGCGTAGCCAAAAGTAAATGAGTAAAATAGACATAACTTCTTCAAGTTCCTTCAAGCAGCCTCTATGCTCCTAACGTTCCCTGAAGTGGCAAAGAGAGGCAAGTGTCTGTCAAGAGTCACTGGGGCCAAGTGACTGATCCTGAATGTCGAGAAGCTGCTCTGATGATAGAGTTCAGGAGACCACAGTTTGGTTTTATTTTTTATTTCTCCTACTTTGTCTATATCCAAAAAGGGTTTGAGTAGATCCCAATTAAAACTATTGGTATTATTCATTGAAAAAAAAAAATGAAATGGAAATGGTGAAATAATTAGAATGGCGATGAAGTAGGATAATTAAAACCAGAACATTCTAGAACATTGGGAAACTGTTGCAGCAGCTTAAGTAAAATGTTTTTTGGGGTTTCCTGGCTGCTAATGCAAAAGGTTTGAGATGGCAAAAGAGATAGAAGGATGAGGAGGTAAACCACTGTGCCCCGAGCCACAGAGATGGCAAAAGACTTCTCACTTCACTATGTGGCTTTGGGGCAGCAGAATCAAAGCTGTGACATTTCTATCTAGACTTGCTCCCCAGCATCTCGAAGCGCTGGATGTGCCGTCTACCTGTGGCCGTTGAATCAACTCCCTGAAACATTTTTGACCATGGCAGTATAATCGGTCGGATCAGCCATGCTGCAGTATAAATTTACTATGATGGCAGTTTGCAAAGTGTTAACATCCATGTGGGAGCTGGCAAAGCGACTAGACAAAATTAAAATGCAGTGTTAGTAATCAGAAGTGAGCACACGCTACAGTTTCTTTTCTCCTTCTTTTCGCTGCTTGGTTTGGGACTTGGCACACAGTGGGTGCTTAAGGAATGTGCCTAGCGAATCTAAAGCTAAGAAATCGAGAGTGATTTAATTTTCAGCCAGCCACACCCTAAATAGCCAAATAGAACAAAGACTCCATGAATGGTAAGAAATGGTACAAATCCACCGGGAGTCTTTATCTAAAAGCAGCCCTTTAAAGAGTCTCAGGTAAGAAACGAGGCAAAGTAAACAAGGCTTTGCTATGAGTCTCCTCTCTCTCGCATTCTCCTTCCAGTGCACCGTGACATGTGGCCAGGGCCTCAGGTATCGGGTGGTCCTCTGCATCGACCATCGCGGAATGCACACAGGAGGTTGCAGCCCCAAAACTAAGCCCCACATAAAAGAGGAATGCGTCATACCCACTCCCTGCTATAAACCCAAAGGTAACTCAACAGGTACCCTGTTACCAGTCTTTTCATTGTTAAGTATCCCGAGTGTTCTTAATAACTCTTTTGTGTGGCTTAGACTCTACTAAAGGGACTTAACTCTTCCTAAAAATCTTTTGAATCGTTTTTTGCTTGCAAATTGTTATTAAGTATTACATATTTACATAATTCTCTCCTGGATCATAAAGCTGTTTGAAGACTATTGCTGAAAAGTATCAGCTACATCTGCTTAAAAGGAAATACTATAGAGATGTTGGAGAAATACATGTGTGATTTACTAGTCACATTTCTTGCTGTTAAAAATAATGCGGTGAATCCGAGAGTGTCTACTTTGGGAAGCATCAAAGACATTAGGAGGCTTCATACTTCAAATTGCTGAAACAGAAAGGCGTTGCTTCTTATACTGAAAATGAAAGCATTAATACGAGACTAGATTCCAGAATCATAATTCAAAATGAAAATCTGGAATAAATCAGAATTTAACAGATACTGTGAGTAATTTATAAAAAGTGAATTTTAGAAAAGTTCTACTGAGTGAGCAAGATTTATTGTAATTACACAGGGTCTCTCTGATTAGCATGTGGACTAATCAGACTTCTTTGCTGATATTGCTGTCCTCCGTGTCAGGGAAATAGAAAATGCCGAAGTCGCAAAGCATTCAGAAGTAGAGAACTCCTTATTATAAGCTACCTCTTATTATTAAATATGATTCCCTTTTGCTTCTTAATTTATTTCTTTAACCATGACATTTCTCAGAAAATCAGCCACCGTGTAGCACTTTATTTCCTATAGGTTGCCCCTGGTGGGAGTGAATGGCGGCGTGAAATCTAAACGATATAATGGAAACAAAATCAAAAATACCTGAAATCCTGATTAATTGTAATAAATACATCTCTCTGTCTCTCACTTTCTGAGACTTAGTTTCCTCATCTGTAAAATGGGGCTAAGAATAGTAACTACCTCAGAGATCATGTGAGTATTAAATGAGATACAGTGCAGACAGGGTGCTTAGCTCACTGCCTGGAATGTCGTCAGTTCTCCACAAATGTCATCGTCAACTCCTGACTATCATCAGTGCCCTCTGGTACGGGAGGAAGAGGCCACACCCGAACCTCCGACGAGATCCGCTTCCAATAGACAGCAAGTGTCGCAGGCCTAATAGGGCCAGCGGGATGCTTAGTCCCTGAAACAGAAACGGCCCGCCCTGTCGGATCCGACGCAGTTGACCGAGTCACTTAGTTGGGAGCCGTGGGCTAGCTGTAAAGTGATGAATGCACGGGCGCCGTGTCACCGTGTTTCAAGGCCAGCAAATCCTTCCGGCCTTAGCAGTTTTGTATTTTTCACTCGCTTTGTTTTCTGACTAGAGGAGAAGAAGTGATGCCCCTAACTTAAAATAGTCAATTATTTATTAGCTCTGTCTTTACCAAGCCACTTCAGAGAAAGAAAAGCAGTTTGTGGTTAACTATCAAGAATAAAATCTGGATTTTCACAACTAAGTAGTGAGTCTGGCTCTCTAAACATCATTAAAATGCCATATAATTCTATGGTGTATGCATATAGAGACATATTTCTTTCATCTTTACAATTATATGTCATAAAATGGTGATAGAGCTTCACTGGCTCGTACTATAAAGGCAAATATGCCTATAAATGATCCTAATAAATATGTCAAAATGGGGATCTTGGCAGTCACTTCTGTAGGAGCAGTTATAACCTCTTTCTTTTTCTCCTTCACAGTTTTGGTTTTTTTTTCCAGGAAGTAGTTAGGAAGCTTGCCCTGAATGGTGTGGCCAAAGCTAGAGAAATAGGTGAAGCAGTCACAGTATGGGTCGTGGACCCTAAACTGTTCGTATTCTGACTGTCCGTGAGCCCGGGGTAGTGCGGAATGAGTCAGCGCCCTAACGCAGTGTTGTGTGAATTTCAGAGTGGAAGTTTTGTTTGCTTTTGACAATATGGCGTAGATCACCCTTCACCAAAAGGAAAAAAAAGAAAAATCAGAATTTGTTAAAGTATCACAGTATAGCTTATTGCACTTCATGTTTGTCTTGAAAGATAAGTATTCTATATTTTTAACATAGAAACAGTGAAGAGATACTTTGATGACTCTTCCTACACACGTTGAGCCAGTGTTCCTAGAGTTATGACTTTCATAATAAAAAAAACTCTCCTTTGCTCATCAACATAATAAAAGGGGAACAGAAAGACTGGTAGACTAGTATTGTTAAGCATCTTAATTTATTCTTTTTTTCTTAATATAACCATCATCAGAAGCAGAAATTTACCTAAAAACTTACCATTTGCCGTTATCAGCATGGTTTCTAGGTAGCGCAAAATCAGGAACTGGTGAGGAGATAAGGAAATTTCCCTAAAATTCCAAATTGGTTCTAACCTCTTCTCTTCTCTACGCATGCACTTAATTCTCAGAGAAACTTCCAGTGGAGGCCAAGCTTCCGTGGTACAAGCAAGCTCAAGAGCTGGAAGAGGGAGCTGCCGTGTCAGAAGAGCCCTCGTAAGTTTTTAAACCACAAGATGTTTTGCCTTTGAAACTGACTGGTTTTAACAAAGTAGTGTCTTTCTGAATGTGGCTTCCCTGGGTTTTGAACCAGGTGTAATCCACTTGCTAAGGGTCAAAACAAGCCTTTGGGGCTGTCACATTGGAGATTTATCAGTTCCCAAGTGTTTCTCAAATTGTCTGATTGCATGTTTGCTCTCTAAATACTTTTCAGTTTTGAAGTAAGAAAATGAAGGGGGAGCGCCTCCCCTCTTCTCCAAAATCTGACTCCTCTTTTCCAAGAGGCTAAAGGTGAGAAGGACAGACTCGCTCTGATGATGTAACATAGATTGCATGTGAAAGCCTGGGCAGCTTTTCACATTCCTTATATCCCAGCTTTGCAATATACCCCCTCACAAAAAGTAAAGCATAGGTAAAACATATCTGCGGGCAAAGGAAGTATATTAGCTTTTCTTTTCCCTTTCTTGCTGCAATCCCAATCTTTGCCCCACTTGATCACGGTCCCTTACCCACTCAGTTTTATTAATGCCATGAAATTTGCAAGATCACCAGGCACAGATTTTTCGGGTGCCTCAGAAGAGGAAATAAGGAAGAAAGGCAAACATTGGTTGATTGATTGATTGATTGATTGATTAGTAACCATATATCAGTTGTACTAGAAAACGCTGATAGGTAAATCTGCTGCATCATTTTTAAAAATAAGGGAAAACATTTTAATGCTCTATTTCATTTATGATCAAAGCAGTTTCTCAGAGTGATGATTTTCTGGATTACATTATTTACTATAAGCCCTAGGCTCTGTGCTCTGCAGTGGTGCATAAGACATGTTACTCACCCTCCAGGAATTCAGAGTATAGCATGTAGGGTATGGAATGGTTTCCAAATTCAACCCGTAGTTTAAATTTCACTAGAGATATAAATTAACAGTGTAAACTATATATTCAAAAACAATCTAGAATTTTCTCAGATCCATTCTGTTTGAATCTAAATCTGATATGGTGTGCCAGACCACAAATGGTGTCCCCAAACAGCAAAGATTGAAAAAGAATTTCAAAATACAGATTGGTAGGACCAGAGTTCATTCGTAAAGAAATGAAATTTGTTTTTCAGTCACTTGGTTTCACGTTAGGCAATGCATTTCTGACTTAAAAGGACAATAAGCAAAACATAAATTATTTTTGTACTATAAAGTTACTACAGCGCTTTTTTCTGCTTTTTGGAAAAATGACGTTTTTAAAAAGCCATTAACCATTGCAGAACTTTGGAGGAAAGGCAGTGTTTAAAGATCACGGTGCAACCTTTACATGAATATATGAAGGCTTAAAATTTTTTGTTTCTCTCCTGCTAGCACCTGGCTGGACAGGCCTTCTTGCTGCTGGAGAGGAAGTAAGCAGTTTATTTTAGAGGGGGATTAGCTCTTTATCCACTAAGGTCCCATTTAAGACACAGAAAGATGCCGTGTAATTGGAGCTAGTTGTTCCTTATATAGGTATTCTTAGGTTAAATACATTTAAAACCAGACATGTATTATTCTACTTAAATAAACTCTGCTTTCCTGTACACAATATTTTGTCATTTGGTCTAAAGCATAATCCTATATACAGTATCACATGATAACCGATGCAAAATAATCTAATAAAGTCGAAATTAAATCAAAACATCTTACATCAATAATTTAACATCTTTCCCATTATTAGATACCTCTCAAGTAAAAGTATTAAGTGGAGCTTAATGCCCCTGCACAAGGATTACATAGACCCTGGTCAACCATGTTTTGTAACGAGTGTTTTCCACTAAAGGTCTGATTAAGATGCATTATGTTTAACTTTAATCTTAATAAAATCCCTAAAGTAGTTAACCACATAGTTTTCACCATTGAAACTATAGCCATATATTAGATTATTAAATTTTACTCTTGGTGTAATGGAATTGCCATCTCGGCATGATTAATCTGAATTGAAGTAGATTGTAATTGGAGCGCTGGTGCCGGGTAAAGGAAATGTATACTATTATGCTCAGAACAATAATTACTTTTATACCAAAATGAAATAAGTGACAGCTGTAGAATAATGTAATGAAAGGTATATGGTTTCCACATCTTAATGCGCTTGACATGTTTAGCACACTGAACCCTAGGAAAGGTCCTATATGTCACATTATTTTTTTTATTGATTTTGAATTTAAAAAACATAATTTTGCATGGTCTTAATTCTTTCTTTTTTAAACCACATAGACTAGTTTCTAAATGTATGTAGCAACCTATAATTACTCTCCATAGTATAATGAAAAAATGATATACTGTCAGCAAGTCTTTCCTTCCCCCCACCGAGGAGACTCACATTGCTTAAATTAAATGGTAATGTTTAGAAGCTGTGGCCGTCACTTCTGACCTGCTCAGAGAAGCATGAATCGTGGTCTAGAACTATTATCTCTCACTTTGGCTCCAGCTAATAGAGAGAGTCCTCTAGTAAAAATGGTAAATATCATTGATTTCCCCTGATGTAAAATAAAAATATTATCACCAGCCTGTTTCATTAAACAATAGGAAAATTAGTAGCTTCAAGTCTTTAGCATATGGAGATACTGTTATTAAATATTAGATGCTTGTTATAACCCCAAAATGAAAAAAATAATAATAATAATTGGTTAGCACTCTCAAAGATATGTTGGAAAGGAACCGCTCTAAGGTATGTTTAGAAAAAAACTCGGATTAGAAAGTAAACACTGAATGTCCAAGAAATAACTAAAACTTTATAGAACAGAAGCGTGTACTGGTATGGTTGTCCCATGGAGCTAAATGCCCTGCGGAAGATACGCATGCAGATATCAGCCACATAGAAGACCTGAAATAGGGTGCCTGGGTGGCTCAGTTGATTAAGCAGGGCTTAAGCCCTTCCTTGGGCTCAGGTCATGATCCCAGGGTCCTGGGATTGAAGCCCGAGTCTGGCTCCCTGCTCAGCGGGGAGTCTGCTCTTTCCTCTCCCTCTGCCCCTCCCCCTGCTCGTACTCTCTCTCTCTCTCTCTAATAAATAAAATCCTTTTAAAAAATTAAAAAAATAAATAAATGAAACCTATTAAAAAGAATACCTGAAATAAGTAGGACAATTAGGTCACATTATGGTAATGGCCTTAATCTATTGAATTAATTTATAAAGCTGCAGCTTTATTGAGAAATACTTTTAGATGTTGACTTTTTTCTAGCAACAGACGGGTGTATTTATGATGCATTTGATTCATATGGCACGAAGGTGGGAACATCGTGGTGAATATCTTTTCATGATATCTCCTAACCCACTTGGGAGAGTCAGACCCTAGAAATTGACTTTTTGCTAGCGGCCGTGGTTTGTCTTGATCCAGCACATGTTTTTATCAGATTTTTCTGACAATCGGCAGCAAGAATCTTTAAGCAAGGTATATTTTGTCTCTCCTCATTGAACAGAACAGTGTGAACAAGATCCAGCCCCGAACTGAGACTACGTCATGTGGGGCTTTAGCCAGTAAAGCTGATCAAGCACGGACAATCTTATAACTAAATACAGGAAGGTGAACTTGCCTCTGAGGATGTCCGTAGAAATTCATGCTACTCAATTAACACAGAAGGAATTACGGTTAGAGACGGACTTCTAAAAATAATAAGATTCTGGTCTGAGTTGCATTTTTGCAAGGCTAAGAGCCGTGCCATTCCAGCACTAGAAAGGGGCAGATGGAGAAATGACTGATGGAATTCTCCTTTGCTGTTATGTGAAGTATGTCTTTTTAAATTTGCCTCCAGCTGATGAAAGTATCATTTAGGATTCATCGTTTATTTATTTTTTTTTAGATTTCATGAGTTGTTATTTTTCGTTTATCATTTTACTTTTTACAGCGTGATGTTAGTTTCCGGTGTACAATATAGCGTCCCCCAGTGATCATCACGACCAGTGCCCTCCTCCAGCCCCATCACCTGTTTCACCCAAGCCTCCCACCCACCTCCCCGCTGGTCACCATCAGTTTGTTCTCTGTAATTAAGAGTGTTTCTTGATTTGTCTAGGATGTAAATGTCAGATTGAGCCCAGCTCGTTGCTTCCACTGACAAATATATGGGAATAGCTTTCTAGGTATTTTTCAAGCCCTCGGAATTTTACTCGTATTTGCTGAGGGATCAGAACCCACAATGTGGTCGTCTAATTGTGTTCATTAATCATGTAGAAGCTAAGTACATTACTGACTTGATTTCCCATGTCCTGTATTGAACTTACTTTGTGGAGTTATATACAGAAACATGACAACCATCTCAAACCAAGTACACACAGTGACCACTTTGAAAGCTTCATTTCTTGAACAAAAGTGATACTAAGGTGTCCTCTAGGACATGTAAAGGCAGCACGTCTCTGTTGCTAAACAGGAAGTTAATCAGCGGGCTTTCTTTAGGAGCCTGATCTCACTTGGAGTAGGAAGGAAATTGTTCATTTCCTTAACTCCTTCAGGCCACTAACAGGCCACTCAGTGCTCCGCAAGGTGTCATCTGTTAAGGGAGGCATATGAGAAAGCCGGTTGCCCCAAATGCTCTGCCTTTCTGCTTTTAGACTTTCTGCTCTGTGAATCAAGTCATTCCAGAAAGAGGGAGGGAGGACTAATGGGGTACCTAGGGAAACCAGGTATCTCCCGGATTTATCTCAGTTGCCAGGAGTTCTGCTTGGATGGCTCCGAGCAAGCCACGGGAGGCAGGTGATTGCTGTGGACTCTAGGTGACCACCACAACCACCTTCACCAGCCAAGCCTCCTTCAGACATTGGCACGCCCCGGATGGAGCGCCTTAATGGTGCTGTCCTCTCAGAAGCAGGATTGGGTGGTCCTCTGTGCCTTGATCTTGCCCTTAAAAGATCTTGGGTTATCTCATCAGATTTTCACTTAACAGCTTTATTGCATGGTTAAGAAAACAGTTTTGTGCTTCAACACAATAGTCAGACCTTAAATGTATTGCCATAAATAATCTCGGTGTAAGCCATTTTTAAAAAAAAAAAAAGAAGAAAAAGGAAAACAAGCAGGCCAAAGGCAGCAGTCATATCTGGATGCCAGATGGCATCAACTTAGTGATGGGGCTGATTCAATAAGAAGGAAAGGGAAATTCCTGTCATGCATTTGTGTGAACAGAACCCACAAGGAATTAGATACAGAAAGAAAAGCCAATAAGGGTCACCATGGTGATCCTGGAGTCATTAAATGCCTTGTTTACCTTGTTGGAAATAGTATTTAAATATATAATATTTAAGCATATGTTTACATTAGTCCATATTTATATCCAATAAAGTTGTCTGAGAATGTGGATGGCTTAACTCAGTGGTTAAGAATGTGAATTCATATTTAAAAAAAAAAAACTGGCTAGAAATGTTAATTGTGTGACATGTGTTTTTATATTTTCCCCCAAAGAATATTCAAGGAATCGAACATCAGTCATGGATCCAGATACTTTTGCTGTTTATATCTTCAATACAAGGTGCCTGAATTATTTTCTCTTCATGAATCTCAGGCCACAGAAAATAAAAGGAATAGCTCATACCTACATCTATTTCTTAAGAATCAGAAGTCATCTCATCTATGATTAAGCAGTTTAAATGCTATTTGTAGATCGTTAAACCAACATAAGAGATGTTCAGGCAGAATGGTGCTAAGCATTAGAATTACAGGATGAAAAAAACACAAAAGCATTTAGTTTTGAGAATTGGCACCTCACAGAGCTAAAGCCGTATACTGGCCAGACTGAATCAGCCCTTACCCCACGATAGTCACAACCTCGCTCACTTTCAACTCCTTCCTTTCAGGCTTCCTTCCCATCTACCCAAATCATTCTCTTCCATCATCTCCTCTGCAACAGCATGCTTAATATCAATTCTCTGGCTGATTCTGTATTTTAGGTCTGGAGAGTCCAGAGACCAGCTAAATTGTTCGCATCTCCTAATGAAAGAGGTTAATTTGCTCATAAGTCACCCGCCCTGTGCCAAGCTTTGTGCCAGTTGCAAAGACGGTAAAAATAAACCCGGTAATCTTTGCCTTCAAGGAACCTTGAGTGCATTATCCCAGGAATGATAAGATTGTGTCCGAAGTGCTGCGTATTGGTCATTTATCCACAGATTGAACAAATGAGCTAGCTGTATTTTTAAAATGCCATTTGATGTTTCGGTATGCACAGCGTGATAGTGGTATGGATTTAAAAAGAAGCGAAAGAGAATTATTTATTGAATTCCCAAATTCTCTCCACTACCATACATTCCTCTGAGTTAACAATATTAGCATAGTTAAGCTAGGACATGGTAATTCACATATATGAGCATAAATGAGAGAAGAATGCAATATACATGGAAAGAATTTGGGGGATGTTAATACAAACTGATGTTTGGCAGATTGTGATAGAACTTATTTGAATCTTTCACTCTAAAACCAGGACTTGAGGAAGGATTATTGGGTATTTTCACATAGCCAATGATCAGGTATTTTGTATCAGTGTACGTACCTCAGCAATGCAGAAACCATAGGTAATTTCCTCAAATTTAAATTTTTTTCGATACACCACGCGGCCAACTATGTGAGTTGGTGAGGGGTAATTCTGTGTATTTGTGTGCTCAAACGAGGATACAGGCCTGCCGGGATCAAAGTAAAAAGCAGTTTAATTATTGATCAGAACTCCATGCAGGGCAGCAACGTGCACCAGCAATGGTGAAGTGTGGGCTCTAGGGACAGAGTGGCCAGGTGTTCGTCTTGGATCCACGATTAGCAATAGGAGACCCTGGGCAAGTCACTTAACCTTTTGGCTGTAATTTCCTCCTTTGCGAAATGAGCATAGTAACAGTACCTACAACATAGGGTTATTACAAAGACTAAGTTAGTCCATGTAATTTACCCAGTATGCAGGAAGCTCTTTACACATGTTAACTGGGGTTATGATTGGACCTTTTCCAGCATCATGCATCTTCCCAGAGAACCTTTTAGGGACTAAAAACGTATAATAATCACCTATTTACAAGTGGAGAAATTGAGGCAGATGTTGTATCTACTGGCATGTGAGAGAAAAGTACAATTTAACCTGAAATTCAGCCAGTGGTGCCCCAGCTAACAGGACCATCTTGCCTCTCTTCTGTACTTTCAAGGCTTTTTCCAGATTCATTTGTAAGCATCACACTTGGGAGCCCAGAATTCATTCTAAAGGACAATGCTTATTTACATTTATTTGAATAAAAAAGGACCTTCACGGAATTGCAAAAATTAATAAGGACAGTTTAGAAAATGCTTGGGTGGAAAAGCATCCTCTCTCAACTCTGGGTTAAATACAGTTGATCCCCCTAGATTGCTCCCAATGTGCACCAAGACAGAAAAATCAATAACAAACTCAACAGAGCAGACAGAGCCATTTTTATGTAGTCATTAGAAAAGTATTGCAAACCAAGAAGTTCTAAATTTGTCAGGCCCTCCCAACATCTCCACTTATTGCTCATTCTGTAGCTACTTTCAAGAAAACTAAATCTGAACTATTGCTCAGCTGAGCCCCAGAGAGTGACAAAGACAAATTAATGGGATCCATGTGTGCCAAAATAAAGTATGGACCCTGTCACCACCAATATATGTTAAGTCCATTAAGGTCATTTTTAATGAACTGAACTTTTCATTGGAGAGCTTTGCCAAACTTGTTGAATTAAAGGAAAGAAACCTTTACAAAATTGCAAAATAAACCAATTTCACTCCATGTGAAGAAAAAAAAAACGGTTCATGGAAAGTATTCTGAGTTTACAATATTTTAGATTTTTATCAAAATCAGGGAAAATGATATGCATTAAAAACTCCATTCTGGTATTAAGTTGAGAACTACAAGTGCACTAATAGCACTGTAAGCTATAATGGCATGTGAGGCCCTGGGATGTGGCTTTTCAAATAATCAGACTAGCCTCAAGGAAAACCCAACTTGTAAAGTATGTTCTGTGCGCATAGGTCAGAAAAGCAGTAGGAGAGGAAGATGGTCTGAAACAACTGTCATAGCCTCATTTTTTATTTGTGAAGAGAGTTAATTTGACTCTACTTGTATCTGCTACATAGAGTTAGTGGCCTATCTTCTTTTTCCCCAAAACTCTGTGCATATTGAGTTTTAAAGAGTAGATGAAAAGAGGAGCTCTCCTTGGGTTCCCCTAACATCAGAACAGCTCCAAAATGCCCCCAGAGCCTTCACTGGGGTAGCTGCTTGTATGCTAAGACAGTGTGAGATCAGGGTTATGTATAAATCACTGAAGGCTGCCTCTGGCTCACAGCTGCCCCCAAATCCTTTTCTTCTATAAAATAGCATTTTTTTAAAAGATTTTATTTATTTATTTGACAGAGATAGAGACAGCCAGTGAGAGAGGGAACACAAGCAGGGGGAGTGGGAGAGGAAGAAGCAGGCCCATAGCAGAGGAGCCTGATGTGGGGCTTGATCCCATAATGCCAGGATCACGCCCTGAGCTGAAGGCAGACGCTTAACCGTTGTGCCACCCAGGCGCCCCTATAAAATAGCATTTTTATTGGGATTAAATTGAAGTGTGATAGACACAGAATCTAAACTTGCCTCAAGCTATGTGATAACCTAATATCCCGTCAAGATAAAATGAGACCAGCACAGACCGCCTGAGTACAGCTCTGAGAAATATAAAATGGAGAAGAAGCCCACTACTGAATTTGGGCACGATAACTTTTTTTAAAGACCAAAAGAAACTTCTACAGCAGGAAAAAGTTTTTGTTTGCTCGGGCCAATACCTGGAACGGAGAGGTATGGTTTAATTTCTTTGAGTTTCAAGACTATTGCCTCTTTAGCTTGCTTTCCATCTTTGGACCTAAGAACAAACCCAATACCAACTCATTCATAATGTCAACTCCCACCATTCTATGTAACTAGTCATTTACTTACTCATTTAAAAGTATATATTTATTGAGTATCTATTATGGGAAGTTCTGCCTTTGCAGAGGTTTGGTATAGTAAGGGAGATAGTTATTACATAAAGATTCACACTTGATTTTCAGAGGCTCACAACTACTATAAGTAAATGAAGATGGGCTCTAAGAGAGTCTAACAGGAGCCCCAGCAGGCCTGGGGGGTTCAAGAAGTCTTCTCTGAGAGGGGACTTGTCAACCGAAGCCTGGAGGATGAGTGGGAGTTATTCCAAGCTGTGAGAAAGAAGAGTCATCCCGGGAGTGACCCACCTGCCAAAATCTTGAGTTACAAGATTTTGTTACAAGAAAGAATTACATACATTTAAGGAAGAGGAGGAAGACTAGTGTGGCTGGAGGCTAGTGAACGGGGGAGAAGAGCAGGAAATGAAGATAGAGGGGTATTATCCAACCTTTGCAAGTAGTTTGACTTTGCTTCTGGGTATACTGAGAAACAGTTAAAAACTTTACATTTTAAGATCCCCCTGGCTACAACACGAAGAATGGCTTGGTAAGGTCTAAGAGAGAAAGAAAACAGACCAGTGGCTGTTGGGGTGGTCCCGCAGAGGTAGTAGCTTCAGTGATTGTGGCTTATGTGGCCGCCCAACAGCCAGTATGGTGACGTGGTAAAGAGCATGGATTCTGGAGTTGACTGCCATGGTTTGAATCCTGATTCTGCCATTCACTTAGCAGTATGGCATTAGAAATCTCTGTGCCCCAATTTTATCATCTAAAAATCGGGTTGAAAATAGTACTGTTAAAATATAGTTTTCAAAAAGGTAAAATCGGGATCCATATAAATATAAAATGAGCGCATGTCAGCATTTTTATTTAACTCCTAAATCATTAAGGGAACCGATGAGGTGTTAAAACTTGTTCAAATGAGAATTGGATTTAGAATAGTATATATTTTCTACCAGACAAAAATCCTTTGCATTGACAAAAACAGAAAAAAAATTTCCATCACTATGGACTGGAAACATTTGTGTCATCACAACCCTCTGCAAGGAAACTTCTGTCTTGCCAAAGACAAAGACTCACACCTCCATAGATTTAGACAACCTCCCACCCTGAAACTCTAGTAGGCAATGCCTGCATTCCATAAAAAGGATCTCTTTTGCCCATTTCACAACATTTCTGACAGTATCCGTCTCCTAACAATGTTAAAATGAGTTAATATACAGAAAGGTCTTAAAGCACATCAGTAAACATTAGCTATTATTATTGTTGTTATATCAAGGTGGTGGTCGTGGAGATGAAGAAAAGTAAATGAATTTCAGATACATTTTTGAGGGAGAATTGATAGACTTGGGGAACCAGTTGGAAGCGAGGAGTTGGGAAAAATAAGGGGTAAGAATAACTCCTAAATGTGTACTTGAGCGATTGGATGGCCATTGGAATCATTTGCTGTGATGGAGAAGATTGGAAGAGGAGTAAGATGCTGAGGAGGGAAACCAAGAGTTCCATTTTGGGCATTTTTCGTTGGAGATGCCTTTGAAATATCAAAGTAAAAATGTCAATCAGGAGAGAGAGCAATGTACAGTGGTTAAGAGCATGAAACCTACTAGCTGTGTGAATGACTTCAATTTCCTCTTCCATATAGTAATTATTAAATGGAAGTAATAGTTCTTATCTGGTTGTCGTTAGGATTTAACAGCTTTTATTTATAAAGCACTTGGAGTGGTGCCTGGCACATAAGCACTGGATAAGTTTTTGATAAATAGATTAATTATATTAAATTAGTGTTTACTCCTTTCAAAGAGTAAAATGGCTCCCAAGCCCAAAACTTAAAAAAAAAAAAAAAAAAAGAGAGAGAGAGAGACAGAGTTTGGGTACAAAACTCAGGGGAAAAAAAAAGGTCCAGACTAGAGATTAAATACTTCAAAGTTGCCCACACATTGGTGGTGTATGAAACCAAGAATCACTGAACACATCAGAAGACAGCACCAAATGGAGCTCCAGGGCACCACAACGTTTAAAGTTCAAGGACAGAAGAAAGACCTAGAAAAGGAGACAGAGAAGGAATCGACCAGAAAAGAAAAGAAAGAGGTGGTTGTCGTGTAAGTCAATAGGATGAAGTAATTCCAGAAAAAAGGCATGGTCAGCTATGTTGGATGCCACTGGGAACAAGAGAGTTGAGGGTGCATTTTTGGGAAGAGCAGACACTCTAGGGCCAGGATCCTCAGAAAATGATTATTACCTGTCTTTCTGCCATCTTTTCTCTTATTATTAAAGAACAAACTCCTGACAGTCCACAAGATCCCTCCTTTAGTAAGACTCTTTCTCATACCTTGTCGGGAGCCATAGGGAGAAAGATAGGTTGGAACTGTAAGATGAGTGTAACGGAGTCCTCAAGTATGAGGCTGTGGGTCTTGATGGGGGCCCCTTAATCTCTGACTCCTTGGAACTCTGAGAGAACTCTGATACCCTGCAGCATTTCCTTCTAGTATAAAGTCTCTTTGAAAGGAGAATGTGCCCTTTAATGCAGCCAGGCTTTCTTCCCCCACTTGTAGCACTGAGTGTTTCCTCAAGAAAGTCATGGAGGCATTTTTGCAGAAGCCAGCTGCCTCTCAAAGAACCCAAAAGGGCATCATTATCATGAGAAAATGAAGTCTGCTTCTTGGAAAAGGCTACTAAATATAGCTCTCCCAGTACTGCCGTAGTCTGTTTGGAATTGGGTCCTTCCTTCCTATTTCTTTCTGTCTTTCTTTGTTACTGGTCAGCACCATCAGACGGGGTGGTGACTGAACTTTTTTCTCAAATAGATATATTGGTAGTTGATTCAAAATCCTCATTGTGTTCTGTTATTTTGATTTCTGGAGTCGGTCTATGCTTGGTTGTACTTCTGAGTCACCTTACAGCGATGAAAGTCTCTCACAACCTACATGTGATACTTAAGGATTTGAGGAACCTATGAAAAAAAAAGTGGTGCTATCAGACGTTTGGTGGAGTGATAGCCCAGACACCTTTGAAAAATTGTGCTTGGAGACTTTACTATGTGTTGCATAACTAGCATGAATTATTTGCAGCCCCGGAGAGTTGTAAGCGAACAACAGCAGTTGAGAAATAGTTTCGTAATTCCATATTCAGGTCAAGTATCATTGACTAAAGATCTTTCACAATAAGTTAGATTGTTATGTATTTGGAATGATTTAGGTGTGGTTCTAAGTGAATGGAGAGGCCTGTTTTGGATAAGTGTTCTCCCAAAACTTTAGTGCCCTAGCTATATTTTTAAAGAATCATTTGAAGGTTGTCTTGGTGTTAAGGGTTTTACAATTAATTCTAAAATCCCTAAAGTGATTCAATTAAGGAGTCGCCTCCCCTTTGTAGCGTTCCAAAGGTTTTTGTTTGTTGACTCCTTTTGGAGGGTTTTGAAAAAATCTTTTATTGAGAGACACTAAATAACTAAAGAAGTTTACATGAGGTCTTTGATCTCATGTAAAATTGAGACAGATGAAAGAAGGTGTCTCCTGTTCCATTTTCCAAGTTTCTGTCCCACCCAACAGCAATTTCTTTTGCTCGAGTTTCTAAATGCCTCTTCAGTTCCGATGCCAAAATGCCTAGCTTCAGTTTAGAAAACTGCACTTTCTCCTAAAGATTTTACTCCATTAGTATTTCAAGGGTTGCTCAGAATCAGGAGGAGAAAAAGTGAAGAAAAAGAATAGACAAAAGAAGATTGCGTTCAAAATAGATGAAGCAATGTAGAAAAACAGCATCGTTACCAACAAAGTATGGTGACTTTTTTTGCCCCCAAATGATGTAATTAGGTAAAAGACTCTCTGGTTAATGTGGGGTAGAATTACTTATTACAGTATTTTATTTTCTAATATACTATTTTCCAGATCCTTCTGTGGCCACTAGTTAAATGATAAAATTCTAGAAGGGGAAAACCATGATTCCCGTGCATTTATAAAATGAACATCTGTCCAAGATTTTGCCTACCTCATTAATTAATAAGGGTATCAGGAAGATGTTCTGACCAATTCAAAGGAAATTTCAAAGAGCCATACATATTTAGGGAAATAAGATGTTGGAATGGATTTACAAGTAGATGCAAAATGGGTCTGTCCACAGGACAGCAATTGCATTCAACTAGACATAATTATCTGCATTTCTGTGGGCAAGAATCATTTACATTATCCATTTTCTGTAATTTAGAGTGGTAAAATAGCTCACATCAATGAGAGATTGCAGTAACTAGGAAGGAGGCACTTGACAGGGTGCCCGCTAACCTCTTGGGTCCGTGTTAGAGCCTTTTATCATTTTCCCTCCACTGTTCAGTTCATTCCCTCCCCTCTCCTCACCCTGAGATCCTGCCACCACTCCATACCTAAGCATACACCAAAAGAAAGAGGGCAAGGAAATCTGCAAAGCCTATCAGACATCTAGCTGAAATTTAATAAGGTCAAAAACTAAACCAAAATTAAGTATTTTTTAAAAGATCTTATTTATTTATTTGAGACAAAGAGCACGAAAGGGAGGAGGGTCAGAGGGAGAAGCAGACTCCCCACTGAGTGGAGAGCCCAATGCAGGACTCCATCCTGGG
Organism: Ailuropoda melanoleuca; assembly: GCF_002007445.2. NCBI lineage: Eukaryota > Metazoa > Chordata > Mammalia > Carnivora > Ursidae > Ailuropoda > Ailuropoda melanoleuca. Next base: position 11,587,199 of record NC_048224.1, read on the forward strand.
ACTCTGGGATCATGACCTGAGCCGAAGGCAGGCGCTTAACCGACTGAGCCACCCAGGTGCTCCTAAGTATTTCTCATGTGATTTTCTGCAAGTTTTAGTTGGCATTTTGAAACTAGAGACGGGTGGGGCTGGTAGGAGCATTACAATAACACCCCTATAAAGCTGTCCTTACTTTAAATAATCCCAATGATTTTTTAGACAAACGAACATGTATATGAGAAAGGAGAGGAAAGTAAGAGGAGAAAAGATAAAGCTAAAAATCTCAGGGGAGGCTGGCCGGCTCAATCAGTAGAGCACGCGACTCTCGATCCCGGGCTTGTGAGTTCAAGCCCCACATCGGGTATGGAGCCTACTTAAAAGAAAACAAAAAACAACTTAGCTATAGGCCATGTGTGCATAAAAGTGAAGCCGAACTCTGGCTAAGATCTGAAGCGACACGAGATTAATTAACCAAGGAGTGAATGGTTTCTGTTTAGCACTATATTAATAACGTGATTGTTCTTATTATTTTGGTCCGTGCTTCTGACTTCGTAATAGCCACATATAACTAAAGCACGTTGGGATTTTACACATGAATTTGATTATCACTGTTCTCTGTTTCATTACCATAGTTGGTAATAACTCTAATGAAAGGATAAGCTTTTTGTTCATGAAACGAACAATTAAGCTTGCAAATTGAAGACCAGGCAGAAGTATAAATCATCTATTTGCCAGGTTTCTTTTTTAATTTCCTGGGGATGGGAAGACTACATGCAGAAATGCTATCGGTCTTCTCTGAAGTTCAAGTCCTTCTCTGAAAGAACTCACTTATCCAGCCATTCTGCATTCATTCCACAGCAGTGCTGCTAACAAAAAGAACTTTAAAAACTTTAAAAATACCCAAATTAAACTTCAATGGTAAGAGCTTTTTCATGAAATATGTGTACATCAAAATGATTTTTAAAAAAAAAAAAAAACAAACCCTACTGCCTCCATTTTAAAGGTCTAACCTTAAGGATTCTTTCTCAGCAAGTTCTAGTCAAACCATGTCTCCTAAGCCTTACACTGAGACCTCCTAGCTCAGTTGTCTGCCCTCTAACTGACCTTGCTTCTTCCCACTTGTGGCCCGAAAGCTCAAGATAGCAAACACAGAGTCGGGAGAGCTAGGGATGTGGGAGAAAGTTTCGTATGAAAAACAGTTATTATTCACTTGGCCATTTGCTCTCTTAGATAGTTTTCTTTTGAAATACGATCTCCTGCCTTCAACAAGAGAGAATATATTATATCATACAGTGTATGTACTAGAGAAATTAAGGTGACTGCCAAAAGACAGCACTGCTTAAAAGCCAAATCATTTTTAATTGGTGTGAACTTGATGAAGACCTAAGGATAGTGGGTTGGGAGATAAGCCAGAAAGCCTATTTGACATTTGATAAGACTCTCACTTGGGAGACATAAAATAGATGTTTATTGTTTTTGCTATTAACCCTAAAGGTCCAGATAATAAAAAATAGACAAATGCACACACACACACACACACACACTTATTTTCATTGAAATGCTGCTTCAGAATAAACAAGGTTCAAGCATTGCAATGAGTTCATGAGACTCCAGTAATGTGCCCTTTCTACTTCGTGTGCTTTTGGTGTATCTTCCTGGTCCTAGACTGAGACCAAATGCAAAGTGATTGACATGGTAGGCAAGGAGAGCTGAGGGTTTGGTCTGTGGGTCATTTGTATTCTAGATTTCATCTGGTACTCACTTTGGAAGATAAAACATAAATCAGTTTAACTGCTTGTCATTCTTAGAAACTTATATATGTGGAAAAGATGGGAACTAAGACTTAAAAGAAGATCATTTATGAATCTTAGTGTATTTGGCATGTCCAGGAAAGGTCCTATAGCAGGAGTTGGGAAACTACAGTCGACAGCCAATTTCAGACCTTTCTACTACCACCCTCCCTCTAGTTTTTATAAATAAAGTTTTATTGGGACACAGCCACACCCATTTGCTTACACACTGTCTATGACTGCTTTCACAGCATGTTGACAGAGTTGAATTGTTGCAACAACAAAGACCCACAAACAGGGCCCACAAACTCTAAAATATTTTCTGTCTGGCCCTTTACAGAAAAAGCTAGCTGACCCTTGTTGTCTTGTAATGGTCTCTGAAGATGACGATGGCCGGTAGAGGTGACAGAACAATAATTCTTCCAGCATAGGAACAGCTGATAGGGTACAGTGCTTTTTGAGATCTTGTCCTTTTTTTTTAATTTGAAAATAAAATCCAGCACCACATTATAAAATAAGAAATGTTATTCACACACCACTGTGAAGGTTGGCAGACCTTTCATTTGCTTTTGGGTTTTTCTTACATACAAAATTGTTTAGTTTGCATTTTCCTTTATGTCTACACCTGGGTTGTAACATTCAGTGTGTGTGTGTGTTTGTCATAATTGTTGTTTCAGGAGCCAGACAGATACATGTGAATGTGTAAATAAGAAGGTTACAATGAGTCCGATGGCAGAGTTGGGTTTTATATTTATAAAAAACTCCTACAGGTAACATTATTTAAAGAGAAGAAGACTTTTTAATTTTTTAGGGTACAGTTCTCCCCCCAGGTTCTCTGGGTGCCAGAAGATAGATCAAGCATTCAAAGACGAGAGAGGGAGGTAATATAGTGATGAGAATTTCCTGGAAATAATTCTGCATGGTTCTTCGTCCCTCATCCACCATCCTGACAAGGTTGTATGTGACCTTCATTCTCTCCTAGGGGATGGCTTTTCATGCCTCAGACAGCGTGAGCTCTTGGGGGTCAAGGGAGTCTGGCTCTCCTGGCCAGCTCCACGCACAGCCCAGGCTCAAGCCCAGGAAACATCTTTGTTGTGATCCTTCCAATTTGAAAACTTGGATTGGTTTCCTGCTAGAATTTCTATTTCCCTAAACTAGATCGGAACCATTTGCACTTGCTAAGATTTAATGCTATAATCTTCTTATCAGGTCTTTCGTTTTCTGCCAAAGTCAAGGTTAGGAGACCAGGTTTGCATACCTCCACAGCATGACTCTCTGTGAGAAAGCAGTAGGATCGTGGAAATATAAAAACTTTTTATTCCAGAGTTCTTTTTCCAGATTATTATACTAACTTTGTGAAAATGTTAGTGGTTCCCTCTGGGCTTTTTTCCCCTAGGTCCCTCTCCAGGTCATTGCAGTCATGGCCATTGTTGATTAGTGGGAGGGCAAGTCTTTTTTTGGGAATTTGGATATTGTCCTATGTTATAGAGAAACTCAGAGGAAACCCAAATTCTCACTAGTGAGGCTTCTCTCGGGGTGGGGGAGAAAAGGCTGTCGAACAAACTTGTACGAATGCAGAATCTCTCATTTACTGTGACACGTCTGTGGATTTAAATTTGTAGCATGGCTTTTCTCTATGATATAAAAAGAATTGTAGTCCAGACTAATTCAAAGAATGTGTGAGGAACAAGACTTTGCTCCATTCTTGGAAACTCACAAAAAAGAACCTCTTTCTATATATAAATAAATCTTGGGAAGCACATTGAGCAGAAAAGCAAAAGAAAGTTACAGAATATGAGATCCAGACCAAAAAAAAAAAAAAAATCCCTCCTTAAATATCTCTAAGGGCTTATTTTGTGATAGTTTTTAGGATCAGTATTTGCTATAAGAATAGCCAGCGTCTTGCAGAAGGCACAAGTGCTGGGATTTAGAGAGAGAGAAGAAACCACCGATTCCCTGCTCAGAAGGGCTACTACCATTGTGGGTGCAAAGCAGGGACAAAGCAGGGGGTCTGTGGCTGGAAAGCCTTCCAGCTGGGAGTTCATATGATGCCCAAAAAACCAATCCAGAAACCGTGGCAAATGAGCTCATGAACTAAACTGAAGCCCCCATCGCCGGACGGGGTGGCAGAGCCCTGAGCACATCCCGGGACAGCGCTGGGCCGTGTCGACAGGTGGGATGCAGCCCTCCACAGCCCCCATGGCCTCGTGCCTGGGGCTTCTCATCCTGGCCTCTTGTTTGCTTGCCGACTGCAGATTCATCCCCGAAGCCTGGTCGGCCTGCACGGTTACCTGCGGCGTGGGGACCCAGGTGCGAATGGTGAGGTGCCAGGTGCTCCTGTCTTTCTCTCAGTCTGTGGCTGACCTGCCTGTGGACGAATGTGAGGGGCCCAAGCCAGCATCGCAGCGTGCCTGTTATGCAGGACCGTGCAACGGGGAAGGTCCGGAGTTGACCCCAGAAGAGACAGATGGCCTCTTCGGTGGCCGGCAGGATTTTGACGAGCTGTATGACTGGGAATATGAGGGCTTCACCAAGTGCTCCGAGACGTGCGGAGGAGGTAAGAAGGGGGACTCTGGCCCAGAGCCCCACCATCCTCTTGTCCTTTTTCTTTCTCCTCTCTCCCCGCGGGAGACTGGGTCACGTGACCGCCTCTAGTCCAGGAATGATAAGCAGGGGGAGGAGGGGAGGAAGACCTGCTAAATGGGAAGCACGCTGAATGAAACACAGATGTATTTCTCTTTGGGCTTGAGTGGCGCTCACACCGTCAGCTGCGAGTGGCCAACACGACTCCTGCTTTTACTTTCATTTGTCATTCTGATGTTTTGCAATACATCCTGGTGCATCTGACTGAGAAACACAGTTGACGCTGACCTGGCAAGGCTCTCAGCATTCCGTTTTATTTATCTATGTCCTTGCTTCAGTGCATGTGGTATGGACCAAGGCCCAAGAGGACTAAACACTCTGCTCTTCCCCAGAATGAGTTAGAGTCCCCCTGATTTACTCAGCTTATTTCCCCAAGCAGTATCTCTTTACAAAGGGAAAAGGGTATAGAAAGGGCACTTAACACTCTGGTTACCTGGAACCGGAAAGGACTTTAAGGTCTGACCCCACCGCCATTTTACAGATGAGAAAACCAAGACCCAGAGAAGCTGGGTGACTTGAAATCACACAGCTAATGAGTGGCAGCTGGGATTAGGCCAGCTGTTGATGTGTTTCTCTGTCTAGAGTCTTTCCAGAACATCACGCTTCTTTAGAATTCCTGAAACTTGCTCCTTAGGAATATTATGTAACTAATGTTCAATGTGTCCATGTATACTAATCTGTTTCTTTAGGGATATGCCACAGTGATAACAACAGATTCAGCAATTCTTTATTTCAGCGTTTCAATGGGATTGTGGGAGGAGAGGAAGGCATTTAGGTCGACAATAAATTCTTCAAGATTATGATCTTTCTTACACTGTAGAAAATACATCAGATTCATAATGCACTGCCTCCCACGTCTACTCCCAAGAGAGATTCTGATAGGTGAGGAAATGCTGGCTAATTTCCTGCCAGACCCCTCTCACTGGCTATGAGTAAACCCTTTCTGACATGTTAAGGTTCTGCATTGCCTGTGAAGTTTCTCAACTGGCATCAAAAAAATCTTAAAATTATTCTCCAAGACTGTTTTCTAAACCATGACATTTTGGAAACTCTTTTTAAAAGGGGTCTTTTGTCATTATTGAGAATGTTCAAGCACATGTGCCCAAAATGTCCACACGCAGCTGAAAAGGAATGAGTAGTGGAACAAGTACATACTAGCAAAGAAGCCGTTTTCTCCATCAGATCTTGTAGCAAGCATTTAATAGTTTTGACCTTGAGGTTCGTGTTTGTTTCTACGTCTTCCAGTTTCAAACCGTGAAATTCTTAAGTGTTTTAATGGAGGACCCTGTTATTTTTAAAACCTAAAATTTTCCATCTGATTCTGGAAGAGTTTCCTGGAACTCAGCTAATCTCTGTTCTTAAGGGGTTCTCCACACTGAGGACATCTTTTCTTCCATGCTTATGAAGGGAGAAGTGTTAAATCAGCTTCGATGATCTCTTAGCCTGGGCAGGAGCTAAGTCAGGTGCCGAGACCACAGCCGACTGCCACAGTGGCTTCTTTCCAATGCAACGAGTGACTCAAGAGTTCAGGTGGTGTGTGTTTATCCCCAATTGCCATGATCACCTGAATGGAAGGATCATTATCTCTAGTCTAAAATGCATGTGCTTTGGGGAAAAAAAAAAAAAAAAAACGACTTGTGGTCTCTCAGTTATGGTTCTCAGTTACAAGTCAAGCCTGGAACTTTATGAGCAGATGGAAAAACTAGATGCAGTCATGGAATAATAAATAATCAGATACCTTTATCTTTAAGATTCTAACCATTCTGCTGCTCCACCAGGGGTATAAAACTCAAAGTGTAGAGAGCCTGTGGAATGTTTTTAATTTCAAATGTTTTCAGAAGATAACTGATTTGGAAATAAGATTTGGATGTTTGATATACAATTGATCTGTGCCTGTAGGAACTGAGCGTCTTTGTATAATATAAATTGTACATCCTTTATATCCAAGGCAGGGTAAAGTTACTGAAATGTCTTATGTCTTTAACTGTCAGCAACTGTGCACACTTACCTACACTTGTGTAACTGTGCCAAGGTAATATATTTACACCTAAAATGTTAGAGTTGAAAATTCCAAAGTGGTGAAAATATGCTTGGGTTATATGGTCCATATGATGCCCATATGCACTGAAAGATCATTTCGCTCTATGGGACATGTATATTTTGAAGTCAGTGTTTGGCAGTAACGTTGTATTATCAGCTTTGATCTTTCACCAAAATATAACCCACCAGGTTCTATCTCTTTTTAATCATTCTTGCTGAAACCAACCAAAAACATGCAGGATTAACAGATTTTAAATCAATTTTGGGTCGTAAGGCTGGTTGGGCTAATTTCACTGTCCTCCCTATCTCGAGAGCAGAAGCTGGATAGACTCAGAAGTAACCTTTCACCTAGCAGAGGTAGCAACCAGAAGGAACTGGTTAGTAATTCAGGCTACAGTTGGTGGCTGTGTTTCCCCAAGCTGTCATCAAATATCATGTAACAATTATGCTACTCTGGCAGATATAAACACTGAAAATCCCATCTTCTGGAAGACTGAGCCTGACCTGCTCAGATATGTGTCCCGCGTCCCACTATCATCTCCTTGTTATATTTGAATTTCCCATATGTGAGCTAATAGGTGTGGTCAAGGACAGTGGCTTTGAACCTGAACGGCTTTATTATATTGAACTCCTAGATGGTAAAATCAACATTAAGATAGAGCTGAGGGAAAACTTGAAATTTACTTCGGCAACAATGAAAGGTGACGTCTTTACCTGCCGCTCCCCTTCCTTATGGGTCCTCTGTCCTTTGCTTCTGTCAAGAAAGGAAAACTCAAAATCGTGAAGTACTATACTTAAGTATGTGGTCTGTGTTGTTTTAAAATGTCCTTCTAAGTGCGTTTACGCCTGTTTGGAACGAGCACGCACTGATGAGCTAACTTCCCACATCCTGGCCCCGCTCCGCTGGGCCAAGTCTGCTGTGACCTCACAGGTGAGGTTTCCACATGCCCTCCCTCCTGCAACTTCCCACACTCCCACACTCCCCAGCCCACTCCCTCCACACGCCTTCCCCCAGGCATCCCTCTTGCACCTCCACTGGCCTAAACAGCACTATGCTTAGATTGCCCTGCCCTTGAGGCATTTTGTTCATCATGCCACAAAAATGTATCGTGTGGTGATCACAGGGCTGGTCCCAGATACTCCTTAATTATGACAAAGCTCTGTCCTTAGTTTCCCTCAGCACCCCAGGCCCCACCTAAGAATGCCTAGGCAACTGGCCGCTATGGCAATGGCCATTTAACATGGTGTCAGAGGCCTAGTATTTTGTTTTATAATATCTTAGATTCAAATTTAGTAACTCTGGAATGCTGCTTTATCTTGGCACTTAACCACCTCGGAGGTGATTTCTCTCTTGAGCTAGGATTTATTGGTTTGGAGCAATATAAATTTGTGTTCCACGTATCTAAGAGAGGACTATAGTGACGTCCTTCTAGAGACTTTAGCCCTTGCAACACTTGTTCTTTGCAGTCTGAGAAGGACCTAAGTTCTGCGATCTAGGGAATCACAAAGTAGAAACAGAGCATCTCCCTCACACATCCCCACACCTGAAGCACTTTCAAGGAGGGCAGGTCATCACTTCCTGCTGACCTCATTGACTCAATTTCATAAAGTGTTCAGTAGCTGAAAAAAAAACCAAATATTTTAGAGTGACATTTACAATCTCTTGAATATTACCAGGTAGGCAAATGAATCGAAAACTTAATTTCTAATATAACCACAGCTCTAGATTCCGTATGGAAGAGCTCACTTCATCCAGCACCTTGTCGTCATTACCTTAATAATGCCAGACTATTCCAGAGGGAAAGATCAGTGATGATTTCAACAATTTCTTGTGAAATGTTTTGCTATATCATCATACCATAAATTTCAAATGGCTCATCCCAGCTGCGACCAAGAGAGCAACACCCTGTCGCCAGCATTACAGAGTATGATGCAGTAGCTTGAATGTCTCATATAAATCGCAAATGCTGTACTTCGAACTGGCCATGATATATTTAAATTTTGAAGCTCATAAAAAGGTTAGAAAAAAGAAACGTTACGTTCATGGCTTCAAGGTAAATACCATGACTGATTTTTTAAAATGTTTGATTCGTCAGACTTCCAGGAAGAAAGAAAGAATCTGATTCAGATTCTGGCTTTAAAATGTCACTTTTTGGGGCGCCTGGGTGGCACAGTGGGCCTTCGGCTCAGGGTGTGATCCCGGCATTATGGGATCGAGCCCCACATCAGGCTCCTCTGCTGGGAGCCTGCTTCTTCCTCTCCCACTCGCCCTGCTCGTGTTCCCTCTCTCGCTGGCTGTCTCTATCTCTGTCAAATAAATAAATAAAATCTTTTAAAAATAATAAAAAATAAAATAAAATGTCACTTTTTAGGGCACCTGAGTGGCTCAGTAGGTTAAGCATCTGCCTTCGGCTCAGGTCATGATCCCAGGGTTCTGGGATCGAGACCCGTATTGGGCTCCCTCCTCCACAGGGAGCCTTCTTCTCCCTCTGCCTCTGCCTCTCTCTGTCTCTCATGAGTAAAAAAATCTTTAAAATGTCAGTTTTTAAATGGTGGTCTTGCTGAGTGACCTCAGTCCATGTCATATCACCTTACAAAGCATTAGGCTGTTGACTGGAGTGATAACTCCTTGGAGAAACATGGAGTAGATGGGAGGAGGGAAGCAGCAGGGCTAATAAGTTGGGGCAGTCATACTATATTAGGTACTAATTGATAAAGCAAGACAGAAATAAGAATAAGAAAATGTGTGTTTATATATAAAACTAATTATGTGTGTTGTCACATACTTTACCAAAACCACATACAAATATTTAGCTCCAGATAGATATATTTAGGTGCACATTTCTTAAAATACACAGCTATGTGTGACTGAAAGCAGAATATCAAGAATGTCCTGTCTCGCCTCTTCCTTACACTGACTTTGCTGAAACGATCCCAGACAAATGTCGAGGTTATTCCCAAAGATCTCCAGCAGCTGTAAGCAGTCTTTCAGTATTTTTAAAAATGTGAGTGCTGTCATTAAAAGCTCCAGTGCTAAGACCCTGCCTCACCATCTATTAACTACGTGACCTTAGCAAGTCTTTCCACCTTTCTAAGCCTCAGTTTCCTTATCTGTATAAAAATAGTGCTTACCTCATGGAGTTGTTGAGAGAATTGCATGGTGCGTGTCATGCTCTCAGCATTGGCACCTGGCTCATAATGTACAACCCGTGGGTTTTGACTCTATGACTGTGGGACCAGAATGCAATGTCCGGTCATTACTATACCCAGCTAAATGTTTCCTTGCTCTATGAGGGTTTGCATAAGGGGTCCTGCACACCTCCTGAAAAGATTTGCCAGTAACTCTGCGCCAGTCACTGCTCAAACTCCTGTTTTCCTAGCTCTGTGTCAGAGACAGGCAAGCATCAGTGGGGGCATTGTTTCCCGTGGATGTAGAAAAGATTGTGTTTCATGGATATAGTCATTGTGCACTTTGTCACTTTGTTCTCTTTCTTTGTTCCGAATTCCAAAGCCGCCCAGGTCACTAAAGAAATGAACTAGAATCAAAAGGAAACCAACGAAGATTGAAGTCCCCGGTGCAGGGCCCCAAGAGGACAGCAGTTTACAGACTATTGGATATTAAAACGCAGCTCTTGGCCTCCCTTCCAAATACAACAATCACCTGTTGATTAAAATATAACATGTAAAGTTCTCGGGGACATTTTTTTTTTTGTCACCCTGCTCTCTTCCGTCATTAAATGATCACATCTCAGCTTTGGCAGCTCTATAAGTTTGGTGGCTTTTTTTTAAAGCATTTCATCAGTACTCATGCAAGATCTCCCATGAGGGAGGTTGCCCTCCTCGAGGGGCGTGTTTACAGAGGCACTAGCTCCCGAGTACTTTCTCCCAGATGGAGCGATGCCTGCCAAGATGGGCAGCCCCGGGCTTCATGCAGCCAGAGTCCTACCAATCACAGAGGCCTCCCACCAGCTGCCTTGTCTACACTTCGTCACCCCACACACGCCCACTCAGGCCTGACAGTGTGATTTGTGTGCAGGTGTCCAGGAGGCTGTGGTGAGCTGCCTGAACAAACAGACGCGGGAGCCTGCTGATGAGAACCTGTGTGTGACCAGCCGCCGGCCCCCACGGCTCCTCAAATCCTGCAGTTTGGATCCCTGCCCGGCCAGGTAAGGGACGCAGTGGCTGCCCTGTTACCCAGGGGCACGTTCAGAGTGGGGTGCCTCTGTCCATGGGCACGACCAGAACGCTTATTGTTCAAAACCCCATGTTTTGAAAGCCAATTAGCATCAGTTCAAACTTTTAGTCAAATCCACTTAAATTTAATTGAAACCAGGGCTTTGGAATTCCAGCCCAATGGTCATGCTCAGGGTCCAGAAGGCTCCGTGCACTGAAATGAGCCCCGTGGCGTGACCAGAATGTACACGGGCCACACTGCCGCCGTCTCCTGAAGGAGACGTGAAGCAACCACAGGCTTCAGGGTGTCTGCCACTTTGAGCCTGGGTCCCATGCCCTCATACCATAGTAATGGATTGGCTCAGGGGTTGCAGGGGTGGAAGAACTGAAGTGACTGGGTGGTATAATGGATCCACTGTGAAATCTGTATGCACACAGCACACAGATGCATTACAGCATGCTCTGGAGTGTATGTGTGTCGTTCCACATGCATAAAATCAATTAGAGCATTTCATTGTTTGGTCCTGCCTGGGTCTCGTTTTTACCCAACCTTGAGTCTTAGTTAATCGATCCAATCGCTGGTTTAGTCCACACAATTTTATGGTGTCTTGAGAGACCTGCCTGCAGATACTTCTTTGGAACAAATCTCTGTGGAAGCTAAACCATCTTATCGATGATTCTGGTTTCAAAGGGAGAGGTTTCAGGAAACAGAGCCAGACTTTCAAGTCTGCTGAGGGGATGAAGACTGTTATAAGATAAAGTCATATACTAGATACAAAGAGGAATGCTGTTTCTGAACGATATTTCTTCTATTTCTACAAAGCAACATGGAAGAAGCAATGTGTTGCCTTTGGGAATTGACAATAATTTGCAGATGTGGCTGGTCTTATTTCTCAGTCAACAAAATGTCTTCCTTTGGAGGGCAGACTTCAGGCCAGATCAGAGCACTTCTGCTGGTCACAGAGATGTCCTATATATTGATCTGAATGGTGGGCCTGGTGTCCCTTTTCTGACACGGAAGTGAGGAGGGCCACTGGGGCCGTCTTCTCCACGGCATCCAGAAAAACAGTCAGCCACTGCTTGGAGCAGCCCTCCAAGAACAGCAGCCAGTAAAATAGAGTCAAGGGTTAGACCCAGAAAAAACTAGATCCAGTGCATAGAATCCTGGGAAGCCTCTTTCTATCCCTGTTTGACCTGGTCCCACAACTCCAACCTAACCTCACAGTTCTCCGGTTGGGCAAGCCCAACTGCTTGGGCAAGGGATACTAACCCCTTCTGTTTGACTACATTCTCCCCAAATTGGAAAAAGCAGAGTGGTTTTGGCATGGACAGCCTGTAGGGGCCTTGGCTAGGAGGTCCAGAGGTTCTCCTCCTAGCTTTGTCACCCACCAGCTGTGTGGCATTGGGCAAGATGGCTGCCCTTTCTGTTTCCACATCTGCAAAACTAACAGGCCATATCTGAGGTCACAACATCCTGCTCAAATATCCCATGACTCTTTGTTAGTCTATAGGCAGACGCACTGGACAGCTACTGCTGTGGGCTGATAATTGATGTCATTTCTGTTCCGCTTATTTACCCTCACTTTAAAAACAAGCCTAAGTGTCTAACCACATTCCGGGTTGTAATGACATCCAAATGCTCTGATGGGCTGAGGAGTCAGCACCCGGGACCAGCTGAAGATCTTGTGGGATTTTCAGCCACTAAACCCAATCCTTCCCAGGCAGCAGAAGGAATAGGACACAAGGTGTTACTTGCCATCCTCCAAATACTGAGCACGGTTAAATTAGATGAGCTTAATTTACTCTACGGCCTTTATATTGACTCCCAGACAAGGACTCTTGTTAGGCTTAACTTTATTGCACTTGCTCCAGATAAACTCAGTGCTTTGATCTTCTACCAACCAATTGTCAGACTGACAGGCAAGACTTCTCTTACAGGGCACAGCCAGGGATTTCTTGAGCCAACCATCCACAGCTGAGTGCTTGTAGACTGATGCTAATTAAAACAACAGAGGGGGCCAACGTACAGTGGCCTGAGATGACTCGCTCTCTTCATCTCGTGTTAAAGAGCCAAAGTCAGATTTTCATCTTAAAAATGAGAGACATATAGAGGTGCATCTCCTGTGAGATAGTTCAGTATGATGTCGGGGAAAAAACATCTCTCATTTGGAAAGTAGGTGTTAGCTGTACACAGAAGAGAAAATGGGTTTGGTAGGGACATAAGAGAGTGTCGTTTTCCCAACTACCTTCTAGAAGTTTCGGTGTCGAGTAATTTAAATCTTTAATTCACAGTTCTTATTGTGCATAGATGAGTGTTCCCTGCACATTTTAGGGTGTCCTCTGATGGGTTCTTGGTCTCTGCTGATGTCCATGTGTTCAAAACACCATAACATTTTCTCTGGGACAAACAGAAATGATGTTTCTAGTCTTGATCGCTGGGTGTACATCTCTGAGAGGTGGCTGCTGGTTAAGAGAAGTAGCTTTCCCAGGCATTTGTCAGGGAGCCACTTTTCCTCTCATGTGTGGTCAGAGGTATCCGATCACATGAAGAATGCCATAGGCCTAGAGGGCATGTCCCATCTGAGCTGTCTTTCTGAGATTAAATGTACCTTCTCCTGACTTACTCTATGTGGATGGCAGGGCTGGTATCAGAAGCACGTGTCCAGCTTTCTCCAGGTTTAGACAGGTACAGTCTCCCACCCAGCTATCCAAAGCAACAAGGGTATTTGCAAGCTGGAGGTATTCTGACTGTTGCAGTGTGTGTGTGTGTGTGTGTGTGTGTACATGCACACATGCGCACATAAGTGTGGACTGCCTGCATTTCTAGGGTGCTTTAGAAAAACAATAGTTACCTATTGAAGAGGACTATATTTTAAAGTCCTTGCTGTCAGCTGTGTGTCCAAACCCTCCCCTCTGTGGAAGTGGCAGGTGGTGTAATGTGTGACACGTAGGAGGTGCTTAGTGTTTACTGAATGCACAGACATAGCGGGTAGGACCAAATGGATAAGGAGAGATATTTAGATCCGAGTATTAACGGTAGCTGGGAAGACACCAGTGCTATCTCTGCAGTCCATCCACCTATCCCCTCTACCACCCACCAAACGATGCTGAAAGTCCATTTTTAGAGTCCCTTCTATAGCTTTAAGGCTTTAAATACCAATTCAAAATCTAAATAGACTTAGGATAAGTAATCCTTTATATTAGTAGCCACGTATAGCACAGTCTCCCCAAAATAAAAGTAAGAGGACGAGTTTTAATTGAGGAGAGATGGACATAATGGAAGTTGAGTGAATTGTTAGCATTACCGAGGGAGCAGTTTGTCAGGAGAGATGGAAAGTAGTCTATCTCCCTTAACAACCTTGCCTAGAATTGGCAAGAAGAAATTAGGACCATTTTTACCTGTGATCTGACAATGAGAATATTGCATCAACGTTGATAGCAAAGAGGCTATAATTACAAGGAAGAAAAAATTATTTTAATTACCTTTACCACCATCTGAGTAATTTGTGTCTAGAAGCCCCTCCACCCTGCTCACCTTCATGGGTGGGTTAGACTAGTTTAAGGGAGAAATGTCCAAAAAGGATGGAAAATCAGTCATTAGGAAAGAGGTTGACCTCCTTTTCCCAATAAGAAAGCTTTCTGAGTATTATAATTACGAAGTTATACATGAATAGTCTCATTCTTTACAAGTCAAACATAGCAGAAGTAATCAAGGAAGAAAGACATATGTCCCCTTTTCACCACCATGCTCCACAGTTCCAGAACCTTCTTCCCAGAGATAACCACTGTTAGTAATTTGGTACATACCTTTCCATATCCTTTTCTATGAATATATACACATATATGAACATGAACAAATACATAAGGTTTTCTTCCCTTTGGATCACATTATATATATTACTTGGCAACTTGATTTTTCATTTAATAATACATACTAAAAATCTTTCCCATTCCTGAGACCACCAAAATAAAAACCAGAAGATAGATTTTGACCTGTGTGCAGATACGGCTCTGTTATGTTTAACTATATGACCTTTCAGAGCTTATATACCTTTTTGGATCATTGTGGGAACTTAGAAGAATTCTCTTTTTCTTCTCTTTCATTTCGTGGCGAGAAATACTTTTAGTTTGAAATAAAACATTTTTTGCATTCAGGACTTCAATTTGATTAGATTTTCTCTATTATTCAACTAAGTCTTAATCATTAAGTTTTACTGACCATCTCCCTGGTTTATACTAGCAATGACATGAACAGCCCAAGGAAAGCCAGAAAGCACTACCTTTAAAAAAAAAAAAAAAAGAGCATGACTGTTATTAATTATAAGCATTTGATAGCTTGGCCAGTGTGTGTTGAAAAGATTTGGTAAACGTACGTGGAGGAGGGGAAAGAAGTAAGCAATGAAAGCCAGATGGCTGAAAATGAAGGAAATTCCAGGCAATTTCTGCAGCTTTGTTCTAACATACTTTTTAAACTAAACTTTTATTTCTGTGCAACAGAGAACAGCTGAGTGGTGCAGAATAGATAAACAGTGAAGGGGGGAAAAAGCCCATAATTCCAGGAACAGGACTTGGTTTCTGCCCCTCGCCCCAACCCCAGTCTCTTTTCTCAGACCTCGGGTGGTTCCTCGAACCAGCAAGAGCTATAAAAGAAGTTTGAGAATCCCTATTTGAGACGAGAGTTGAGAAAAACATCTTAAAGGTCACAGAGTCTCCTGTTTAAGAGCAAACTTCAGAATGCCTATTTTATTATATACTAACAAAATCCATGCATACTAGCAGCAAATGATTTCCAATTTCAAATTTTCTTTTATATTGGCTGAAAATGGCTAGAGCAGAAGGTGTTGCCTTTTTACACAACCATGTTTTAATTTATTTGATGGATTTTTCAAAGTTTTGCGGGCACCTTCCCCTTTGACAACTTGTTTTAAGGGTTACTGTTTCAACGTGCTCTCCAAATATTGGTTTATCTTCTGCTGTGTTCCCAAAGTTTCCATATGCTGCCTCTTGGCTCTGTCCATACCAACTTGTAAGCACTTAAACCAAAAGCACACCAAAGCTCACTGGCGTCCAGGAAATTGAGTCCAGATTTGGCGGCCATATTCAGGCGCCTTTGGAGAGTTAATGCTATTACTGTCGTCATCCTCCGTGGTAACTCCAGATGCGTGATTACACCGTCTCTCTCTTTTCTTCCACTGATGGACAAGTTACAACAGGGGAACCTGCCAAGACCTGTTTCTTAACTATTGGACCTGAATGGCCCAACGGCAGCCTTGGTTATTTCTCTCCCCAGGAATGTGTTGGCCCGGTGATCAGAATCATTCCCAGCAGCATTTTGACATCAACAAGGATAAACGTCACATGTATGCCCACCTCAGGGCTTCAATCTCCATTTCTCCTGAAGAGAGCCCTTTCCATGGTTACACACCACCTGTTATATCAACCTCCAATCTCTGTGAAATGAGCTTTGATGGTATTAGAAACTGTTTTGCGTGCATAGATTTAGTCATTTGCATGAATCAGTGGTAAAAATCAAGGGATCAAACCTTCCCATCATGTCACCTGAAAGCACAGATGACTCGTTCAAAAAAGATAGAAACATCAGCTTTAGGAAAATCCTTTCAATTAAGTCCTGAAAGAGAGGCTTTCCTGGCCTCATAGTTTCCTAGGCCACATAGTTCTGCCTGGACATTGGGAAAGTCCTTATACAGACCATTGATTGAAGTTAACCTTCTGCGCGCGCGCGCACGCACACACACACACACACACACAAATATGGCAGAAAATGTTTTATATCTCAATTTAGTAAAGAATGAAAGTGCTCTAGGCATCTTCAGGTACAACAGTCTGCTTGTATTTGGCCCTCAGAGATGACTAGAAGACAAAATCTGTGACAGTTAGGGGAGGAGGAAGATTTCAAAACAGTAACTGCTGTGAATGTGGCAAGCACAGGGTTCTGTGGGAGCATGAGGCTGAGGTGATGCCTGTGCTGAATCGTAAGGCATAAGTAGGCATTGCCTGAGGTGAAGAAGAGAGAAGAGAGATGTTGCAGGCAGAAGGAAGGCACAAGCGGGAGGGAAAGGCAAGAGTGGAAGCTGGTGTTAGAGGGCCAGATCCAGGATAGCCCGATAGGCTAGGTTAAATTCTTTGAACTTTATGCCCTAGAGGCCATGGAGAGCCATTGGAGGGAGTTACACAGGGAGAGCAGAATAGTCAGGTGTGCTTGGAGAAAGATGACTGGCTACTCACCCAACAGAACGGAAGTGCTAACGGTGGCTAGCTTGTATTTTCTTTTCTTTTTTTTTTTAATTTTTTTTATTATATTATGTTAGTCACCATACAGTACATCCCTGGCTTGTATTTTCTGATCGGCACCTGTACTTTTTGTGCTTGTAAAGTCACAAATAGTGTACTGTGATCCGCACCGCCACATTTTCCCTGAGAGTAGTAACGACCTCTTGCCTAGGGTATGTTAGCATTTTCTGTGCTCCCACAATGAACCCAGTGTCACATGGACTCAGCCTGTCCACCTGGCAGGAGTCTAGAGCCCCAGGCAAGGGTACCGTGAAGGAAGAAATGAAAGGAATAGCTGGAAGGACCAGAGTAACTGGATGCACCCTAGGTCCCTCCAGCTCTAACCCTGTGTGATCCTTTGAAGGTAATGATAATTATCCACAGAATTGAAGCTTTTCAAGAACAAAAAAAGGGAATTCTTTTGGGAAAATACCTTGAGTCAAATTTAAGTGTTGAAGATAAAGCAATTCTGTTAGTCAAGAAAAAAAGGAACTGGCCTTAACTATAAATTAAGGAGCCACAAGAAGTCTGTAGGGACCAAGACTTAGATTTCTGTAAGAAAAATGTAGGCAAGCACATGCAGGCAGCAAAGATAGTGGAACACTGAAATGATGAACGTTTTTAAGATATTTCAGTGGCGTGTGTCCATGTGTAAAAGAATAGATAATACTCTGCATCCCTCGGTTTAGAATTTTATAGTGCCCTTTAAGATAATGAGAATTTCTCTTCATTCAGCCTCCATGAGACAAATTTATTGAATGCCTGTTTTGTGCTGGGCATTGTGCTGAGGACACAGTGATGAAAAAACCCACTTTGTTCCCTGAAGCAGAATTTGAGGAATGGTCCTGAAGAAGCCATTGCATATTTCTTATCATGGCTACTTTTAAGTGCTGCCCTTCTAAAGATAGTTATTAAACTAAACATCCTCCCACGTTCTTCACTGTTCCAAGAGCTGACGTATCTGAACCAGTCATCAATCCCATTGCATGTAAGACCATGAGGATGGAAATATCACCACCTGATAGCTCCCTGTTGTAGATAGGGTGATGAGACAATGCAGTTTTACAGTTCACAAACCTTCCAGCTTACAAATTAATCAACAGCAGTAGAGTGGAAACTCCCAAAGTAAATCTTTTTCACTTTTTGTGGTTTTTTTTGCCTTTTCCTATAAACCAGCGTTTCTAAAGTCTGAAGTAATAATATAAGGGCAATCAATAATTTGGCCAACATTTTGAAATGAGAATTATTGCTGCCTAAGTGTACCCAATGCCCTCTGGAAACTTTGAACGAAGGCCTCATGTGCAATTTGAGATGGTGAACTTTTCTATGACCTTAGTGTTAGAAATCTGCTATGTTACTATGTTCCTTAAACTTGGAAAACAAAGAAGTAGGAACAAGACTTAAGAAAGAGAGAAAAAGAGATGTTTAAGCAACATAAGAATGAAGGACTGAGAAAGAGAATGCCCTGATTTGTGCCCAGTAACCTGCAGGATCCATTTGGGAAACAGTTCATCCTTCTGGAAACATTATTCTTGTCATGGCATCAGCCCAAGATCAGGCATTAGGTTATCTGCCATGGTTACAGAAAGATCTGTCACAGAGCAGAGACCAGCCAACTTTCCCGTGGTGAATCATTGTTCTTCCTTCAAACCTGTCTTTACCATTCCTTTGTTTCTTCATCATTTTGTCTAATTATCTTTACCGGGGCTTCAAGGAATTTCTGTATTTGTGTTAGTGACACACTGAAGCTTAGAATGATCGCCATTGGATTAACAGAGCTCCCAGACCCACCAGATGCTCATCGCTTTCTCATGGAGCTTTTTATTTCCTTATGCAGTGACTGTCCTTGAGGCCTAGATAGACATGGACACAGGCCATAGGCTGCATTCTAGAACAGCTGAATGTGGTGTGTTCTCTGTAACTCACTGCTGTTGACCCTGGACCCTGAGTGGGCAGACATAACTGCCTTCCTGGCTGGCCAGAGATAGCTCCACAGGTGATTTGAAGAGCCAAAAATGGCCTTCTTCCCTGGTTGCATCGAACCTGACACTTGCTCCACTATCAGTTATGTTGTTAAATACCAATGGTTTGCTTTGATGCCTTTGGGAGAGGTGGCTCGTGATCATCTTAGCATAATATATTTTTTTTAATCAGACGCCATATTTTTCCTAATAGGAATCTTGGTAATAAGGGAACTTGACTTCAGGATAAAAACCAAAAGGAAACTTGGTGATGCCAAAACTCAGTATTCCCCACCAGGAAGAGGAAGACTGCCCGTAAAAAGGAAGAAATCATACGTTTAGAGATCAGACAGATTTTGGCCTCCTCTTTTGCTTTGTGGCATTAGGCTGGCTACTTTAACCTTTCTAAGCCTGGCGTGTCCTTAACTGTAAGACAATGATCATTGTCCAAACCACAGATGATGGTTGTAAAGAAGATCACCTGTGTGAAACACTCATCCAGTTCCTACCTCATGTAATAGACACTCCAAAAAAATAGGAGTCTTCCATTCCTCTTAGATCCCTATGCAGGAAACCATACAATATAAGAAAGCCTTTGTATTTATTTTATAGCCATTACAGTTTATTCCTTGAACTTTCTTAACCAGCTAGTGTAGGAGCAGAGCAAAGGGGAGGGTATAGCTAGAACTTAGCTTCAAGCCGGGTTTCTTAGGTGGCTCTGGAGCAAGAAGCCGAGCAGCAGGTTCTCATGGATTCCACCAAGACTACCAAAGGTAGCAGCTGTTGGGACATTCCATTTCACTTAACACCCAATCCAATAAGGTGTGTTTTTTCTAAGAACAGTAATGGGATGATGAAGTGGGAGCAGGGGCGATAGAGTCCAAATATTCCTAAAAAGTTAACATCCTATATAATATGATTGAAGAAAGTCAGACCTGTGGGCAAGGGAGATTTGAGTCCTGGAAATGAGCGGCTGTGTCCTTATGGTCAGAAGGGCCTTTAATGAGTCAGGAAGAAATTAGGAAGCTTGTATAAATAATGTTATTCCTAACCAGTTGTCTCCTCAAATACTTGTGGGAGAGAGAAGAAAAAGAAGATGGAAGAAAAATTTTTTTTGAAAAAGTGAAGGAAAGAAGTAAAATCCAGCCCAGGGTACAGATAAGATAGAGGGCATCTTGTCCCTACATCCTTACTAACCTTTGCAGGCCATCCTTGAACAAGGTAGGCTTTCCCTAACAGCTTCCATTTGGGGGAGCTTACAATATCCCAGGCACTGTGTTCATCACTTTACATACATTATTTCATTTCATTTTCCCTGTGGTTTTATGAAGACTTACTATTCCTATCCTAACTTTACACCTGAGGAAACTGAGTCTTTATAGGAGTCATGTAACTAGCTGGTGGCAGGTTCCCATTTGGAACAAGCTATTGTTTATTTCCAAAGCCATTACTAAAAAGCTCATGATTCAATCCTTGCCTCTATTAATGATGTTTATACATCCTCCACCCTGTCCTTCCATCCCTCCCTCCATCCCTTTAACAACACCTCCCTCCCTCTATCCGTCCATCCCCTGTCTTATTCTAGGCATGGGAATTACCACAGTGAAAAAAACCAGTCCTCTATTCCCGTAGAAGTTTATAACCTAGGGAAGATCACAAACAGGTTAACAAGCACTTCTTTCTTTCTCTCCAGCAGGTAAGTTTCATCTCATACTCTCAGTTGCCAAGGATAGAATAGACTTGCTAGTGCTTAAGGGACAGTGAGAAGTTCATTACAGCACACACCTCTCAGGGCAAAGCCAATACATAGGGAATGAAACATGCTAAAAGAGAGACTGAATAGACCTGAAGTGAATTTCTAAAAATCCGTACTGTGTCATTAGGCAAAGCACTCAGTTCCTTAAAAAAAAAAAAAAACAACTATAAAGAAATATAAATTCATTCAGAGAGATGCAGCCTGGCCTTGTGAATCTGGAAGCCATTGGTGGCTATCTGAGAGCCTTGCATCTACTACTAACAACCACTGGCTTAGTTTATGTTTAGCTGATGGCCTGTTCATGTTATAAATGACCAACACCATTCTTCTCTTATACATGTGTGTGCATGTCTCTTTCCCCAGTGCAATCCTGGGTCCCTGACTCCTTTTCTATGACACTGTCTCCTGTAACTCTTTCCTAGCACCTCTTTTCTCTCCCCACCCCCAGACTTAATTCTAATTACCTTGCCCTCTAACTACCCAAAACTCCGGATGACCCTTCTCTACCACTTGTGCAGGGCCCCAATTCTTTCAACCCTTTTTCTCCCACCCACCTCCCATTTATTTGGTTCAACTCAAAGAAGAATTAGGAAAACAAAAGTACTTAAGCTAATTCACACTAAAGTGTAAGTGACTGATCCCACTCACTCATTCCAGCCTTAAAAGCATGGGCATGAGAGTATAAAGTCAGAGATAATATCCGTTCATACAGTTTACTCGCTCGTTGGCCTTGGCAGGTGGTTTAACTTTTCAGAACTTCAGTTTATCTTTAACTCAGGTAATTGTGAGGATACGTATATTAAGTGCTTAGCGTAGTTTTCAGCACATATTAAGTACTCAGTACTTAGTAACAGGTATTAGGTGTGTTTTTTGTGGGGTTTTTTTCCTCTGTAAAAAGTTCTGCTTGATTTGGAGGATGCCGGTGATGTGTGTGCATTTTAGAGAACTAGGTCTCTCACCTTTTTTTTTCCTGAAGGAAGCACAGACAAACTGCCTAGTGTAAGCCACAAATACCTGATTATCTCGTAGTCTATAAGCTCCAGCCCCTGGGGAGTGGGCACTTTCTGCTGGTTAGGGGAAAGGCCAACTCAGTTCAGCAAATATCTATTAAATTCTTGCTGTGTTGTCAGGTCTGAAGAAACAAACACATCTAAGACGTGGACCCTGGGGCTAGGCACCAGCATTTGTTGGTGGCTAGTACACAAACAGATCATTACAATGCAGTCGTAATGGCCATGGTAGAGACGGAACGGCTGTTGGTCTGGAACACTGATAGAAGTTATTTAATTCAGATCAGGGAAAGGGACCCAGAAAAGGTGACCACTGAGCTGAGTCTCTTGTTCTTATAGATGTTAAAGTATTTTTTCCTGAAATTCTAATTAAACATGTAATTGTATACTACTTGGATATTCCTTGTAAGGTCCCAATTCAGGTATTTCAAAGGCCTTTGGGGCAGTTTTGTGTCCTGCCTTTCAGTCCCCTTTCAGTCTTCCAGATAAGCCTAAAAAGGCTTGATTCCTCTGTATGATAAAAGTATCTCTGTTTGCTCTCAATTAATTACCAGGGAGCTGATACATTTATGTCCCATAACCACATAATACAATAGCAATGTGCCAACTGTTTAAAATAGGCCAGATCAATTTACTACCAGCTTTATTGAATCTCTGTCCCAATGAGTAATACTGGAACTTCAAGCCTGACTATCTATCTGTAAGTTCCATGTCCTCTCCAAGGTACCATACTACCCTCAGACAGCCCTGATGGCTCAGGATTTTTGAGAGAAGACCTAGGATAGGAGGCATTGTGCTTGTGTTGGATCTTCAGGCAGTGGTGGGGAAATACGGAAAACAGAAGGACCACTTGGCTCATATGGTCCCTGCCATTTCCCTCAGTTGTAAATTCAAGGTTAAGAACTCTTGGGTTAGACAGTTTTGCAAAGTTCTCTGAGTTCTGTGCAACTTGGTGTTTCATAAATACAAGATACTGAGTTATTACTCTCTGTTATTTCTTCTTCTAAGCCACCGTTTCATCTCTTGCCATGTGAGATATTTCAGAGGGTTGGTTTTCGGGGCCCCGCCGTCTGATCAGTCCTCCAAACACTTGCTTGTTGTGCAGATGCCATCGGAAATTTTGCTTAGCACACAGAGACAGCAGCATTACAGAGAAACCTCAGTTTGGGAACTGACCCTCAAACTGTTTTGCAATTTAAGGAGCAAACACAAGAGAAATTTATACTCTGGACTTGGTAAAAGCCCACATGCCCAACATAGGTTTCTCCTTTATTAGAGTCAAAAGTATATGTGGGAGGACTCTGTAGACCATTGCTGAATATGCCCAGGGTGCTCTTTGAGAAGTTGAATTACAGTTCCTAATGACAGAAAACGAACCTTACACATCACTGATGCATTTACCAGGGAAATCTCCTGGAATTAAAAAAAAATCTCTGTGGGTGGTCTATTGTCCACCCCATCCCTACCCCACCATACTTTTCCTGCCTCCACTCCTTCCCCAGATGAGCAGCCCAGCAAAATCAAAGATTGCAATGCCCACGGCATGTACAATTTTAAGCTTTTTTAAGCTGTGGAAAATCACAGAAGGAAACTGTTATAAGCAAGGTATTTATTGATGTAAAATTCACCACAACTAGACAGATACCATTTATCAATGCTCTTTTTGTGAGGAAAATGATGCCAGAATTATAATGTGGGGGAGAGGCTGATAGTGAAGCCAGATCTTCCTCACAAGATGCACCCCTCTGTCAAGCTCAATTTTGTGGCATTTTTTTTTTTTGCACTAATGGTAGGCAATGTGTTTGCAACTGGGGGGAGACAGTACGATAACAGTTGGGGGGCCAGGAAAGCTTCCATTTCTCTCCTCTTTATCCTGGGTTACCTGTAGGCCTTCTGAAGGCACATCCCAGGCACACCTAGAAACACCTTCTGTGAAAATGGGCGCTGTCATGTACTTTATCCTTAATTTAATGGAGGTTGACAATATAACTGACCCATGGTGGAGTGAAGTAAAACCACATGTGGGCTGGATTGACCCTCCCTTGATCTAGAAAAGCAAAGTGCTGTTTTCCAGCTCACCCTTGCATACTTAACTCCTCCAGGAGGGTAGTTCTGCAAAACAACATTGGCAAGAGGTAGACTACTTTTCACCACACATGGTCTTACTGCAGCTGTGTATCAATCTAGGCCTCAAAAGTAGGCCATGGATTGTATTCCTTTCTCCTGACATATAGAAAGGTAGTGTATTGAAATCTTATATACTTGGCTGTGATATATGCTATCTCACTGCATCTTTTCATACTCAAGTATGTAAAAATGCCTTTCCATCATCTCTTGAGCATAAGTAAACTTAAATGTAAGCTTATCCCAATATTTATGCCAGTTCCATAATTGGTTAATTGTTTGCCGCTTATCACATTGGAAAGCCTCGAACACTCCAAATGGACAAACCAGTGTCTGAAATGGATGGGTTTTCTGAGCATCAGATGTATCCAGTTGTTCACAAACAACTCCCTCTACCTGAAAAATCAATTGAAAAGATGAAGCATGGGTTAGGTTTCCACTCCAAATCACCATGACCATGGCAGATCATGCTGATGGGTCCAGAGACTTCACCATGAGTCCGCAGTCCTCGAGTAGCATTGGGAATCCGTATTTGTTGTGGCCAACAGTTTTGCCGACCAGTTATTGGAAACTGGGTTCTTTCACTTTTGTTGACTGAAAGATACGGTCATGTGAGGAACTTGGTGGACATCAAATTCTCATCACTTCCCAGTCTGTTTTAGCACTGTTTATACCAAAAGACCATAGGGCTTTATTCTTTACACTCTAAAAAGCCACAGAGTGGCTGGGAGTTGGGCTGACAGACTTGTGTAGACTCTAAAAATTTGGTAAATGAGTCTCCCTCAGTAACTGGGGTTATAGAATCCCAAAATATAACTTGGCCCAATTCCCATTATTTTACCTGGGGAGAAAGTGAGGCCAAAAGTATTAAGTGACTTGTCCAAATAGCCATGCCTAGCAGAACTCAAACTAAAAGCCTGAATAATAATGTTTCCCAACTTAGAACTCAGTGTTTATCATAAACAAGAGGAGTCCAGAAACTGGTATTGTGAATTAGAATTTAGATCTAGAGCCAGACTTCCTGAGTTCAAATCCTGGCCCTGCTACTTATCAACTGTGTCCTTGAGCAAGTCACTTTACTCCCCCTCTCTATTCTTATTTCCTTATCTGTAAGATGAGGATGAAATAATACCTACCTCAGGGGTTCTGTGCAGCCTTGATGGGTTAATATATGTGAGACACTTATGTGAGTACCTCATTACTGAAGAAAAGATTCATCTGTATAAGAATCGTCCAGAGCTAAAGATACACTATGAGATGGAATCAGGTGACAGAATAGGCGACCCAGGTGAACATAATACACTCTTAACTAGACTAAGAAAGAATTTTTTTCTCTATATCTCATTAACACTACAGAAATAAATTGAGTATTTTATGTATAGCTAAGAAGGTACTAGTTACCTCAGGTAAAAATCTTTTATCCTTCCCAAAGATACACATATCAATGAAGAAGAGCATTCCTTCCTCTTTGAGAGTGAAGAGCAGAGGGTAAGGGGTCAGGAGGGATATGAATGGGGAAGGAAAAAAATAGCTGCATTGAGCACAAGGATTTTTCTAGTAATTTAATATGAATGAATAATAATCAAGAATTAGGAATTCGGTTGACCTCCATGTGGCATGGTCTTTTGGAAGTCATGGATTCCAGTGTTTCTACTCAGAATCTAGTTACTGAGTTACCCCACTACTTCTCTTTTCCCAACTGTGAAAAATGGGTGGCAGGCTCTGAGGATCTGAGGGCAGCTAGAAAGTTCTCTGTGGCCTGGGAAATGTTGGGCTGCATGAAGTTAAACCCTTAATTATTCTAAGTGTGGGATAAAGCAAACACAACCAAATGGCAAAATAGTTCCTCTAATTTGGATATAGTAATGGCAGTAATTCCAAGGAACCACAAGGCCCATTCTTTCTGTTGGGTATGAGAAATAATACTATAACAATAATGACAACAATAATATTGATGGCAGCTGCTAGGTGGTATTTTGCTCCTACCACCTGTACAAACTCCTACCACCTGTACAAACTCCAGGCTAACAGGTAAGAATACAGTTAAGAATTCTAGAGGCAGAACACTTAGAATTGAATTCTGGCATATAAAATATATATATATATATGCATAATAATAGTACCTATGTCTTCGGTTGCCATGAGGATTAAATGAGTTAGAGCATGTGAAGTTCTGATAACAGTACCTAGTACATAACAAGGATCCCATAACGATTAGAAGTTATTATTGTCCCATTTTACAGACAAAGAAGTTGGCATTCAAAATTGGTAACTCACAAAAGGTTATAAAACACAGGTGGAAGTATATTCCAGCCCTAGTGTGCTGGAATCCGAGGTCTGGATCAGTCTGATTCTTTGGCATCATGCTCGTGTTCCTCCTACTTGATGAACATAACTCAGGGATTTAGGGCAATTCGTCACTACTATTTGGATGCAAGTGTGTTTAAAAATAGTGTTCCAGGGATGAAAGTGCTAGCAATAAATGCGCATCATGGATAATCAAAAACAAATGAGGGGTTTAATAAGCCAATATAAATCCTAATACGCAGATTTCAATTTATTCAGACTTTAGACCGAAAATAATCCCTTAACTCACCCTGAGATAACAAAACATCAAAGAGTGAAACATACATTCTACTTGAAGAGATCTTTGAACCTAACTTGAAAAAATAATTTTAGGTCATTTTTGTGTGGTCTCTTATGAAAACATTTGTGAAAGACCTCACTCTTACTCCTCAAGTAAACAGCCTTCAGGGCTGGAAAGTGCATGGGCTGCTGTTCTCCATGTCCTGTGAATGGAACATCTGTGTGTGTGTGTGTGTCTGTGTGTGTGTCTGTGTGTGTGTCTGTGTGTGTGTCTGTGTGTCTGTGTGTGTCTGTGTCCCCATCCCAGTACTGATGGAATGAATCACACCC
The DNA here is from genome assembly GCF_002007445.2 of Ailuropoda melanoleuca. Classification (NCBI taxonomy): domain Eukaryota; kingdom Metazoa; phylum Chordata; class Mammalia; order Carnivora; family Ursidae; genus Ailuropoda; species Ailuropoda melanoleuca. The sequence goes on from NC_048224.1 coordinate 11,613,882, forward strand.
TCCATCAACAGCTAGCTGCTTCCTCTCCTGATTCCTCACTTATCAAACTCTGGAGATTGAGACAGAGAGATCTCTCCAGGGGAAATGGCTCTATCTTTTGCTTCCCTCTGCCAAGCTAGGTTTGAATTGAATTTGTGATTAAACACAGTGGAGAGCCTACTTGAAGCACTATCTGTGTCACGCTGTGCCATAGGCCTATTGGAATTCTCACCAAAGCCTGGCAACCCTCAGGATGGATGGAAGGGAACAGACTAGGCATCCATTCAGCAGTGTTCTAGGAGCTGTGAGTTTGAACTCTAGTGAACTTAAGTCACAATTTGTCACTGTAGCTTTGGCTGCCCAGAGTGCCTCTGTTTCCCGGACTCTGTTACCCACCCCATACTTAGACCAAGGAAAACAAGAGAGAGAACCAGTTTTCCAAGGACTTCGTAGACTTTCTACTCTATATTCCTTCCAGCCCCAAGCATGGAAGTAGATAAATTAGAGTTCCTCAAGCTCACCGTGCTTTCCCACACCTCGTTCTGCCTGGAGTACCTTCTTTTTACTTCTGCTTTGGCCCTGCCGCCTCTTATTCTTCAAGCCTCAGCTCAGATATCACCACCTTCAGGAAGCTTCCATGACTCTATCTCTTCCCTCTTGACTCCAGTCTATATTATTATACTTCCCTAATACCTCATGTTTATCTGTTTCATTCCAATGGACCCCACAGAAATACAGTCTGTGTCTATCTCATTCACTGCTCTATTTCTTCACATTGAACCTGGCCACAAAAAGTGCTTAAGAAACACTAGTTGAATGAATAAATAAATGAATAGCACACAGGACAGTGTCTTGTAGTTGTCTCAGAGAGCTGTTAAGATCAAGAAAATTTTTAACTGTGTCCCCGTCATTCAGCATAATATTTAGTACACGGTACGTTTTCAACAAGTGAATACATGGCTGTAGGCACACATACATAGATGAATGGCCAAGTACATGGGTGGAATTAAAACTTCAGTCTACAGAACTGACCAAACAAGTATGATGAAAGGAAAGAAGAGGCAGAATCTCGCTGGAGGTAAAAGAATCAGGTCTGTGGATCCTAATGTAAAGGACTGACCTTCCCAAGCATTTCGCTTGCAGAGAAACCACACAAATATAAGTGTCCAGAAAGGTTTCTGTTGACAACATAAGTAAATGGATTAAAACTGCTCAAAAGGACTGACTCAGGGAGTATTAGTTCGCTGGGCTACTCTAACAAAGTACCTCAAGCTGGGTGTCTCAGAAGAGCAGAAATTTATTTTCTCACTGTTCTGGATGCTAGAAGTCTGAAATCAAGGTGTTGGTATGGCCAAGATCCCTCTTTGTCTCTCTGAATCCTGAAAGGGAAGGATTCTTCCTTGCCTCTTTCTAGGTTTGGGTGCTTTGTCAGCAGCCTTTGGTGTTCATTGGCTGGTAGTTGTATCTCGAACTCAGTCTTCACACCCTCATTTGCCCTGTCTGTCTCTGTGATCAGATTTCCCCTTTTTATAAGGACACCAGTCATATTGGATTAGGACCCACCCTAATGACCTCATTTTAACTTGATTACCTCTGTAAACACTCTATTTCTAAATGAAGTCACATTCTGAGTTACTGGAAGTTAGGATTTCGGCATAACTTTTTGCGAGGACATTATTGACCCATAATAGGGGAAAAATCCATAATTGAGGAGTTTTAGTGAGGAATGCCGCCTACAAATCAACAAATAGATGGAGATTTTATGTCCTGATTTGATGGGTGCCAAACAATTCCCTTAACTCCAAAATACTTGATCCCAAGTCTTAAAAGCCTTAATTTCTACTTGGGATGATAGCTAGAGAAAAACGTTTAAGCCAATAGAATCCCATCAAATAAGATGCTTTACCTCCTCAGTGTTCTTATGACGCTATGTAGTCAGCACTGTACAATGTAAACAAGGGCCAAATGACAGTAAATTCAATAAGGTTGCAAAGAGGGTACAGTTGATATGGGTTGGAATGGTGACAGAAACCTTCCCCAAAGAAGAAGAACTTGAATCAGACCTTGAGGTAGGAACATGGACAGCATGCTAGGCAGAAGTTGAAAGCAAATTCACAGATGTAAAAAGGGGAAATGGTGTGCTGGGAAGCCAACACATGGTTCAGCTTGGCAGAAGCTCACTCTATTTGAGGGAAGTCTGGAAAAGGAAGGGAGTTCATTTAGTGGAAGACCTTCAGTGGATCCTGAATCAATTAAGATAAAGTAGAGAAAAAGGAATAAAAACAAAAGGATCATTAGAGGAAGAAAAAGAAAACCAACACAATGATATTTGTATTTATAATCTAAGTAAATCCTCCTCTGATCTGACCAAAGGAGAACAACATTGCGATTATTTTTAGTAGGAAAATCCCACCTAGAATTCTAAGCAAGCCAGATAAAATCTCGAACTCCCAAGGGTGGAAGTGATTTTGTGGATCATCTACCCTTCCAACCTGTTTCTCAGGAAGCTCATATCTGAGTTATAACAGCCAGCAGAAATTCTATCTCATTGCAATGTGCTGTCACCTAGAAGACAGGGTGATCAGAAAATGGAAAGCAGAATTTAGATGTTAACTAAATCAAGCTGCCTTTAGGTAAATAGGCCCATGGGCATTTCTTGGACACTGGGACATCCTAGAGGTATTAGGGGTATGGGAGGAAAGGCTGAAGATACTCTGTACATTTGGGCCTAGTTTTGGTGCCATTTGCCTTTTGCTATGCTCCATGAAGGAGGTAGATTTAAAGCAAATGGCATGCTAGTAATGAGATAGTAAATCTGTATATTGCTGCAAATGCCATTTTTAAGGCTATTCATTAATTTAAAAAAAGCAAATAAGACTTGACAAGAGTTATTTGCAATGTTGATAACCTTTTTTTTTTTTTTTAAAGAAATAATTTGGAAGGTAAGGCAAACTGTCCTGGTTAAAATAGTCACTTTGACCACACTGTTTTCCAGTGAAAATGAGTGCTTTGCCATCTCAGGTGTTTGGTAATCCTGACTATAAATATTTTTATGGAGCCAAAACGTCATGCCAAACCAGCTGACTTCCAAGAGAAGCATGGCTATATCTTCTGTTTCCTGAGCTGTGTGAGCTACTCTTTTACAAAGAGCCTTGGTTCTCATGTTGCTATTTATCATATATGCTTTTGGTTGATTTTTGGTCTTCCAACATGTATTTACTCTCTATTATCTAATGCCTCCTTTGATCTTTTCATTTATCTTTTCCTAGGCCACTTTAAGTAGTTTTCTAAAATATGGAGGTTGTATGTGAAGGTAGCAAATCCATCTGCTCTCACATATATCTGCTTTTCTAATCCTGTCTATCTTCCTGTCTTTGACCTTCACGATTCCCTCCTCTGTCCTCAGCAAGGTAAAAGGATTAAGCTGAGTTCCCTTTCCACCTTGGGGAAATCACTTGTCTCTTTGAGCCTCAGCTTGCTTATCTATGTAATGGAGATAGTAATACCTGCTTTGGGTACTTTCGAGGTAGGAGGCTTAAGCAAGATCCCATAGAGGAACAGACTTTGTGGATTGCCATCAACAATATAAACATAAGTGGTTATGAGCTCCATGCTGCCAGTCTTCTGCAATTCTGTAGTACACTTGGTTCAGCCAAATTGTTTACCAAGTAGCTCATTGCTCACCCAACATTGTTTGCTATGTCTCCTGGGTGTTTGTTAATTCTCTCCATCTTTGCTGAAAGCATGTTGAAGGTCATGAGCACTTTTCCCACTTCTGGATCTGTCATAGCACTGAGCAGTGAAGGCTTAAATGATAAATTAACGCGGGCAGGTCACAAACATCCTTTCCCTCAGTCTCTATAACATACGGCTACTTTACCTGATTCACTCCAGGACGAATTCTCACTCTACTCATTTAATCTCTATCCTCACAAGAATCACCCATGCATTTAACAAATACTTACTGAGCACCCAGTAATTAGCTAACGGTTAGAGAGCCCTTAATCTGTGCCACTGTGCTTAAGCCCTTTTCATAGATGTTCTCATTTAAACCTCATTACAGGGGGCGCCTGGGTGGCAGAGCGGTTAAGCGTCTGCCTTCGGCTCAGGGCGTGATCCCGGCGTTATGGGAGAGCCCCACATCAGGCTCCTCTGCTGTGAGCCTGCTTCTTCCTCTCCCATTCCCCCTGCTTGTGTTCCCTCTCTCGCTGGCTGTCTCTATCTCTGTCAAATAAATAAATAAAATCTTTAAAAAAAAAAAAAAAAAAAACCTCATTACAGGGGCGCCTGGGTGGCTCAGTCATTAAGTGTCTGCCTTCGGTTCGGGTCATGATCCTAGGGTCCTGGGATCGAGCCCCGCATTGGGCTCCCTGCTCCGCTGGGAGCCTGTTTCTTCCTCTCCGACTCCCCCTGCTTGTGTTCCCTCTCTTGCTGGCTGTCTTTCTCTCTGTGTCAAATAAATAAATAAAATCTTTTTTTAAAAATTAAAAAAAACTAAACCTCATAACAACCCTTTGAAGTGGGTATTGCTATTATTCTCATTTTAAGTATGAGTACATTGTTCAGTAACTTACCCAAGGCTGTGCAATTAGATGGTGGCAGAGTACGGTTCATTCATGGATAATCCAATTCCAGAGCCCAAAATCTTCTGCATTATGCCACAATGCCACCTTGAGCATCTACGATGTGCTGGGCACTGCAGGACGTCCTGGAGATATTAAGAGAAATGGGTCACAGCCATTGCTGCCTTTGTGGCGTGCCAAGTCTAGTGAGAGAGAGGGACGTGTAGACAAATACCTACAGTGTAATGAAGGTAAGTCTGAGGGAAGAAAGGAATGCCTTTAGACAGTAGCGTGCTGCAGAGGGAAAGGTCTAGCTCTGCCTAGGGGAGGATATCAGAAAAGTATTGGGAGGAGGGTGATGTTTAGAATCTAACCTGAGAGTCAGAAGAATTTTCCGGCCAGAGAAGGTGGTACTCGACTGCTGGGTACTCAGCAAGGCTGAGTGTAGGGAGTACCTGAGATTAAATCAGAACGGTATATTCAGACTCCTTTGTGAAGCACACTATAGGCCAGCCAAGAAATTGAACCCTGGCTTGTGGGTAACCAGGAGCCAACGGATGTTTTTTATAATTTTTATTTTGAAATAATTTTAGTTTTAAAAAAAAGTTACAAAAATGGTAGACAGAGCCCTCTTTTACTGATTCTCTTGGTTCTATAGTCACTAGCATTTTGGGACCATTTGAGGATAATTTCAGGTGCTACACCATTGCATTTCAACACTTCAGTGTTACTGCCTAAGTACAAGATGCTTTCCAAAATAACCATAGGATAACCATCAAAACTAAGAAATGGCATTAATTCAGTATTAGCATCCACCAGTTGTCCCAACAATATCCTTTATAGGTCCAAGATCCAATCCAGGGCTGCATGTTACATTTGGTTGACATTGCTTTTTAGGCTCCTTATATCTGAGACAGTCTTTCCTTGTCTTTCATATTCTAGATATTTTTGAAGAGTATAGGGCAATTACTTTGTAAAATGTCACTCATTTTGAGTTTGCTTGATTTTTTTTATGATTTTTTAACTTTTGACAGAAGTATGCTGCATTCTTCTTAGTGCATGGTATCAAGAGACAATGAATGATGTTATGCCCCATTCATTTCTGATAATGTTAACTCATTATTTGGTTAAGATGATCTCAGCCAGGTTTCCACTGTAAAAATAATAAGGATATTACACTTATTATTAGTAACAAATAAGTATCTTTATGGGGAGATAATCTGAAACTAAGTAAATACTCTGTTCCTTATCAGCCTTTTATTGACCAGCATTAGTATTCATTGATGGCTCTTGCTGAATCAATTACTATTATGTTCAATAAATGGCAACGTTCTAAATTCTATCTTCTAGCTTATTAATCTAATTTTATTAATTTTATTATAATGATCTTCTATATTATTAATAGGCATTCTTCAAGATAGAGCTTTCTTATCTTGTTTATTTATTTATAAATTTCTATTTAACTCAAAGGGTTAAAATCCATTACTATCAAATTGTCCCAGATGTGGCCGGTAGGAGCCCCTGCAGACTGGCTTCTCTGTCCTTTTGACATATACCCCTTCATTCTTTGAGCACTTCCCAGTTTTCTGGCACAAGATGCTCCAGGCTCATTTTTTATTTTCAATTCCCCTGCCCCGGAGCCATTTTTACAGGAACTGATTCCTTAGTAGAGAATGCTATTTAGAATCCAAAATTGGCACTTAATGCACTTGATTTTACTGAAATGTCATTGCTTTAGGCCTCTCAGCAGAGAGATCCAGGAAATAGTGTATGCATATTTACATACATTCATTTATATCTGTTGATATGACTATATCTATCTAGGTACCTGTCCGTCTGTTAAAAACCATGAGTTCACACTGTTTGTAATAGCAGTCCAATTCCACAGGGTTTATTCTAGTCTTCCCCCTTTCCGTATTTGCAACTCCTTTCTCCAAAAGTAAGAAATCTGCCTCCCATCCTCCTTCATGTGTTTATGTATTTGTTCAATCTTCCCTGTATGTTTCATCTCCAGGTACCCTGGCCCAGTGCTAGGCCCTGTCGCATGCCAATGAACCACTCCACACTAAGCCTCAGGCTAAAATTCAATTCCTACAAAGAGGAAGAACAAAAGAATTTGGGGTAGGGAGCCAGTTAGAAAGTTCAGGTCCAGCCACCACAGTGTCCCCTTGCCCACAGTGAGTGCTCTGGACCAAAGCTGAGCCCCGGATATGCTGTCTCCACCCCACTGAGAGCTCAGCTCAGATTCCAATGGAAGTTTTTTTGGTTTTGGTTTTGGTTTTTATTATTTTATGTTAGCTACCATACAGTGCTTCATTAGTTTTTGGTGTAGTGTTCCGTAATTCATTGTTTGCGTATAATACCCAGTACTCCTTGCCAATGGAGGTTTTTAATGAGAGGAAGTAAAGTGACCAGATTCACATTTTGGAAGCATTGGGCTGTGGATAAATTGAAAACTGGGAAATATAGAGATAAATTGGGAGCCACCAGTATTAGTCCAAAACCTTAAAGGGGCACCTGGTCCTAAACTGTGTCCCAGTGGGAAAGAGAGTTTTCTTTGCCCTACCTTAGGCTTTCTAGAGCTGGCCATGCTCCAGGGTGTCTGATTTATTATTGCTTGATTGCTTTCTACCTCCTGATCTCAGAGACACTCAAAAGGAAAAGGATATCTTTGGGAGACTTTAAAAAAATCACGGGATAGAGATGTTAGGTGGGAACGTCAAGTTGAAGGATTGCGTACAAGTTTGAAGAATGTCTCTAACAAATAATTGAAATTTACATGGTGTTTCATCTCTCAATAACTGCATCTTTAAATTTTGAATAAAGAAACAAGCCCTACTTTGCTGCAAAAAACAGGGTAAGAGAAAGTGCTTAGGGCATAGGTTGGGATAGGGTGAGTCTACCATTAGAAATTATGTGCATTTATACCAGCAACCAACAATGAGTTGCTGGAGGCAACAGCCAATACCTTCTCTGAAAGGGTAGGGGACAAAAACCTTGGCAACTCACATAATGAGCCCTTGTCCAAAAGAAGGCCAAAATTCCTCCTTTTATATAGCTAATACAAACACGAGCTGCTAAGAAGTGCCAACCACCATGGGTCCTTGATTGCCCACATTATCTCTGATGGCCACCTTTACAAAAATAAACATATCCTAGAGGGGACCACACTCAGCCTTTGCCCATTTGCTGCCAAGAGTCAATGCTACTTTACTGAAATAACAACTCCGAGTATATTCATAACCTTGGCTGCCATCAGTGTGTTGGTTTCTATTATTTAAGAATAGATCTGTCATCTTGCCATTTGTCATTTCTGAAGTTATAAGCACCAAGGATCCTAGAATTTGCATCTTGGATCTACTTTGTATGCTCTATTCATCATCCTCACCCTAAAAGGCAGTATAATATGATATTTAGGCATGCAGGAGCCTGGCTACCTGGGTTTGAATCTTGATTTTCTTGTTTACTAGCTGCGTGACTTTGGACAAGATGCTTAACCTTTCAAAGCCTCTGTTATGTCACTCTGTAAAATGGGGGAACTTATTTTTTAAAATTTTTTATTGTATTAGTCATCGTGCAGTATATCATCAGTTTTTGATGTAGTGTTCCATGATTCATTGTTTTGCGTGGGGGAACTTATGGTACCTTATTCATAAAATTGATACAAGTAAGAAGTGAGTTCATCTATGTATCCCACATCTTGGGTGAGCTTATCCCTGAGTCTTGCTAGGACCTCTGTGAAGGAAGCTTTGGCTTAAAGCAGAGCTGGAGCTTGAAAATGCATGCACTGGCCTCTGTGATGGGGAACAGCCCCATTCTCAACACCCATGCAGCCAAGTCATGGTAGACTTGGATGTGATGCATGTGGCATTGACGTCTGTGTGAGACCTGACGGTAGGCATTCTAGGCCATGACTAATTAATGATTTAACTTCTCCAGGCCTCACCTTCTTATTATTAAAATGCAGAAAATAATAGTACCTACCTCACTGGGCTGTGGCGAGGATTATAGGAGAGAGCGCATTTACAACAGCTAGCAGAGTACCTGACGCGTTGTAAGCTCCGTATAATTGTTAGAGTTACTATTGTTATTGGCAGTAATGTGTGATGTCAGCTAGACTGCTATCACATCATGGCTTATGGCCTGTGGCTAAGGGTCTCTGCCCAGGCCAAGGCAAGGGGCTGGCCAGATGCAGGCAGAGTGACAGGATCAGCGTGCCGTAGGCTAGACGTTGGGCAGATCTCCAGCACCATCAGGGAAACGTAGTAGGAATTCGGAAACCATGGCTAAAATTTAAAATCCAGTTATAAACACAGGCCTACCCAAGTACATCTGATGTTGGACACAGAGCAGGAAGACTAATCCCAGCCTTGAGGGGTAGGAGGTAACCCTCTGTCTCCTGTCTACCTTTGGTCAGGAGTCTGTTGCACAAGAGTTGGACAGGGTCCGGCCTGATGCCACAGGGCATCAGCTGTGATCCGTCAGCTCCCAGAGCCTTCCCTGCAAGCAGGTTTTGACGAAAAGGAGAGGAATGTAGAGAATAAGGTCAGAGAGAGAAAAAGGCAATATAGCAAGAGAATGCTGGAGGAACCAGTCTCCGTAACATTTTGGCCAAGGGCCTAACCATGAAGCTAAACACCTGAAGCCTAGAAGCTGAAAGAAAACACAGTGATCATGTTTACCATCCTCCTTATGCAGAGCCAGGATCCTGTAGCCAAAACCATCACGGCAGGTGTGTTTTGGAATTCAGAATTTTTTGTACTTTAGAAATATGTTAGGATTACTGTAACATAAATTATATGTATTACCCCTAGTAAGTTCTAGGGGAAAATGCCTTAATCCAACAGTCTAACATTGCTGCTGTAAAATATGTAAATATTTACACCAAGTGGGATGCAACCTATAAAAGCATCATGTCAATTCAGGCCAGGACTGTCACCAAAGAGTTTGCACCACACTAAAGAAAACTTTGTGGTGTTCAGGGCTTTGGGGACTTGGAAATTGCTGCTGGCAGTTGCTCAGTGATCATAGCCGAAATGGTTGACCAGCCAAGTGTCTAAACCAAAGGTGCACACCCAGTTCACTGGGGTTCGACTCAGTTTGCGTCACCTCGTACTTACCGAGCATCTTTGTTCTAGGCACTGCTCTAGGTGCGGAGGTCACAGTGATGTACTGGTTTCCCAGGGCTGTCCACAAACGGGGTGACATAAAACAATAGAAATGCATTCTGTCACAGTTCTGGAGACAGATGTGAAGGTGTCAGCAGGGCCATGGTCCTCCTGAAACCTGTGAGGGTGAATCCTTCCTTGCCTCTTGCTTCTGGTATCTGCCAGCCATCCTTGACATCCCTCGGCTTATAGGTGCCTCACTGCAATCTCTGTCTCTGTCGATACATGACATTCTCCCTGAGTGTCTCTCTCCTTTCTTAGGAGAACACCATTCATACTGGATTAAAAGCCCACCCAACCCTAGTATGATTTCACCTGAAGTGGTTATATCTGCAATGACCTTATTCCAAATAAAGTCACCTTCTAAGTTATTGGGGGTTAGGACTCCAACATACCTTTTAGGGGGATACAGTTCAACCCATAACAAGTGCAAACCAAAATAAACATTAGCTCATGCTCTCATCAAGGTAACAGGCGAGCAGCGTAGTCAGATTATAGGTGCATTGAGAACAGCAAAGAAAACACTCAACAGAGTAACAGGGAGAAAAAAATTTCAAACCATATATCTGATAAACAGCTTATCTCCTTAACATAGGAGGAACGCCTATGACTCAATAATAACAACAATAAAAAACCTAATAACCCAATTTAAAAATGGGCTAAAGACTTGAAAGACACTTTTCCCAAAAAAGACAACCAAGGCCAACTGTATGTAGAAAATACTCAACATCACTAATCATCAGAAAATGCAAATCAGGAGTACCTGGGTAGCTTAATTGATTGAACATCTGCCTCTTGATTTCAGCTCAGGTCATGATCTCAGGGTTATGAGATCAAGCCTTACATTGGGCTCCGTGCTGGGCAGAGCCTGCTTGAGATTCTCTCCCTCTGCCCCTCCCCACCTGCTCGCTCTCTCTTTCTCTCTAAAATAAATAAATAAATAAAATTTAAAAATAAAAAATAATAAAAGAAAATGCAAATTAAAACCACAATGAGATAATCACCTCATACCTATCTGGATGGCTATCATCAATAAAACAAAGGACCACAGTGTTGGCGAGGATGTGGAAAAATTGGAACCTTTGTGCACTGTTGGTGGGAATGCCAACTGGTGTAGCCACTGTGGAAAACAATATGGAGGTTCCTCAAAAAATTAAAAATAGTACTACCATATGACCCAGCAATCCCACTTCTGGACATTTATCTAAAAGAACTGAAGTCAGGATCTCAAAGAGATATTAGTACTCCCATGTTCACTGCACCACTATTCACAGTAGCCAATATGTGCAAACAATCTAAATGTCCTTCAGCAGATGAATGGATAAAGAAAATGTGGTATATACATACGGTGAAATACTATTCAGCCTTAAAAAAGAAGTCTGCAGTGTGTGACAATATGGGTTAGCCTCAAGAACACTACGCTAAGGGAAATAAGCCAGTTACACAAGAACAAATCCTGCTTGATTGCACTTACATAAGATATCTGAAACAGTTAAATTCATAAAATCAAAGAATGGATGATGGTTTTAATCCTTTTTTTAATGTTTTTTATTATATTATGTTAGTCACCATACAGTACATCCCTGGTTTTTGATGTAAAGTTCGATGATTCATTACTTGCATATAACACCCAGTGCACCGTGCAATACGTGCCCTCTTTACTACCCATCACCAGTCTATCCCATTCCCCCACCCCCTCCCCTCTGAAGCCCTCAGTTTGTTTCTCAGAGTCCATAGTCTCTCCTGCTTCATTCCCCCTTCTGATTACCCCCCCTTTCTTTATCCCTTTCTTCCCCTACCGATCTTCCTAGTTCTTATGTTCCATATATGAGGGAAATCATATGACAATTGTCTTTCTCTGCTTGACTTATTTCACTTAGCATTATCTCCTCCTGTGCCGTCCATGTTGCAGCAAATGTTGAGAACTCGTTCTTTCCGATAGCTGAGTAATATTCCATTCTATATATGGACCACAATTTCTTAATCCAGTCATCTGTTGAAGGGCAACTCGGTTCCCTCCACGATTTAGCTATTGTGGACAATGCTGCTATGAACATTAGGGTGCATATGGCCCTTCTCTTTACTACGTCTGTATCTTTGGGGTAAACACCCAGTAGTGCAATGGCTGGGTCATAGGGTAGCTCAATTTTTAACTTCTTTTTTTTTTTAAAGATTTTATTTATTTATTTGACAGAGATAAAGACAGCCAGCGAGACGGGGAACACAAGAAGGGGGAGTGGGAGAGGAAGAAGCAGGCTACCAGCGGAAGAGCCTGACATGGGGCTCGATCCCAGAACTCCAGGATCACGCCCTGAGCCAAAGACAGACGCTTAACGACTGAGCCACCCAGGCGCCCCCAATTTTTAACTTCTTAAGGGACCTCCACACTGTTTTCCAGAGTGGCTGTACCAACTTGCATTCCCACCAACAATGTAGGAGGGATCCCCTTTCT